>NC_064809.1:126067210-126067554 GCF_023721935.1 Panthera uncia
ACCTGTGAGGAGACCTGTGAGAATACCTGTGAGGAGACCTGTGAGGATACCTGTGGGAATACCTGTGGGAATACCTGTGAGGGGACCTGTGAGAATACCTGTGAGGAGACCTGTGGGAATACCTATGGGAATATCTGTGAGCATACCTGTGGGGACACCTATGAGGAGAATACCTGTGAGGAGACCTGTGAGGATACCTGTGGGAATACCTGTGAGGAGACCTGTGGGAATACCTATGGGAATATCTGTGAGCATACCTGTGGAAATACCTGTGAGGATACCTGTGGGAATACGTATGAGGAGACCTGTGAGAATACCTGTTGGAATATCTATTGGAATATCTG
>NC_064809.1:126067564-126086063 GCF_023721935.1 Panthera uncia
ATACCTGTTGGAATATCTATTGGAATATCTGTGAGCATACCTGTGAGAATACCTGTGGGAATACCTGCGGGGACACCTGTGAGCATACCTGTGGGAATATCTGTTTGATTATCTCTGAGCATACCTGTGAGGATACCTGTGGGAATACCTGTGGGAATACCTGTGAGGAGACCTGTGAGAATACCTGTGGGAATACCTGTGAGGAGACCTGTGGGAATATCTGTTGGAATGCCTGTGAGCATATCTGTGAGGATACCTGTGGGAATATCAGTTGGAATGCCTGTGAGCATATCTGTGAGGATACCTGTGGGAATACCTGTGGGAATACCTGTGGGGATACCTGTGGGAATACCTGTTGGAATACTTGTGGGAACAGCTGAGGGAATGCCTGTGGGAATAATGTCGTAGTCCGTCAAGCTAAGCCATAATTATTTTAGTTTAAAAGTTTTTCAAAGTACATTTTACAAATCTCCCAAGAAGGCCTTAGAAAAAAACCCCAATTCTGAACCCCAGACACCTAATGGTAAGCAAATACCACCTCCTGGTGAGTCCCCCAAATGGCTCAGTAGGAAAATGTAGCCCTGAGTGACTGAATGAGTAAATGCAATTCACAGGTTGTTGAATAAAAGCCAACTCAATGTTGGAGGACATCTGCCAAAAATGACAATTGGGGGTTGGAGCAGTTCATTCTGAGCCATTTTTTCCTGACAGTAATGAGGCCATTCCTGATTCGTGACAATAAAACCGAGTCATCTGCATAGAAAAGACTTTTAACTTTCTGTTCCTCATAGCAAAGGGCAATTCATTCAGCTCATCCAAAAATTCTTTCAAGCCATAAACTACCTGTTAAAGGGTGAGATTGTAACCGATCCTACCCTAAAGACAAGGGATCAGAGTGTGTGACTCTCATGCTGTTCTGGAAATTGAGGTCTGGTTCATGGGGACACAGTTCCCCCTAGGCCATCCCTCACCCTGCTCTAAGGTGCGAGTTCTGTAGAAGTGCCCGTGGCAGGATGGGGATTAATATTGAGTGTCTGGAGTCTAGCCCATAATTGGTTTCCCTCCACATAATTAGTTTCCCTCCACTGAGTCAAAGGCCAAAATCAGTCATTGCTGTTGCAATTTTTATATTGTTCCTGACAAATTTTTGCACAAGTAGCATAAAAAGGTCAAGAGTGTGGAATAAATGTGCTGAAAACCCAAGGGCTTCCTCCTACAAAATATCAGCCCGAGAAACCCAGACTTGCAACTTATAAAAGAAGAAATCGACAGATGGTTAAGTTGGAATATCAGGTAAACCAATCAGTCGATCATTTGAGGGGAAACACAGGATGGACCTTTACAAAGTAGAATAATCTACCCTTTGGGTCCATCCAGACAAGCCACATGCGTAGAATTAAGGAAAGCAGCAACCCGGCTATTGAATGCTTGAAATGTGGTGAGTCCCAAACTGAGATGAGCCACAAGTATCAAATACACAAACTTAGCACCAAAAAAAAAAATGTAAAATATCTCGGAAATAATGGTATCTGATTACATGTTGAAATAATACGTCAGGGGCGCCTGGGTGGCGCAGTCGGTTAAGCGTCCGACTTCAGCCAGGTCACGATCTCGCGGTCCGTGAGTTCGAGCCCCGCGTCAGGCTCTGGGCTGATGGCTCGGAGCCTGGAGCCTGTTTCCGATTCTGTGTCTCCCTCTCTCTCTGCCCCTCCCCCGTTCATGCTCTGTCTCTCTCTGTCCCAAAAATAAAAATAAAAAACGTTGAAAAAAAAATTAAAAAAAAAAAAAAAGAAATAATACGTGAATATGTTGGATGAGTAAAATATGCTATGAAAAGTAATGCTATTATATGTGACTACTAGAGAATTTTAAATCACTTGCATGCACACTGTGGTAGACATCTCCAGGGTGGCCCCCAATATGCCCTTCCTTCTGGTGTTCACACCCGTGTGTGGTCCCCTCCCATATTGTATGAGGATTGATCTGTGTGCCCAACAGAATAGGTCAGGAGTAATGGCATGTCATTCCAAAGTTAGGTTACAAAAGACCCTGCAATTTTTGCTTTGGTCTCTTCCTTGATGCCAATCTCTCTCTTCTCTCTCTCTCTCACTCTCTTTCTCTCTGTCTCTCTCCACTAATTCCAGAGGAATTTACCTTCTATGTTGTAAGCAGCCTCATCTAGTGAGGAACTAAGGCCTGCAGCCAACATCCATGGAGGTGAACCACCTTGGAAGCAGGTCCTCTGGCCATAGTCCAACCTTCAGATGGACCGCAGCCCAACCCACATCTTACCTACAGCCATGTGACAGACCCTAAGCCAGAATCACCCAGCTAAGCCATCCCTGGGTTCCTGATCCTCAGAAACTGTGTGGCATAATAAACATTAAGTCTCATGTAATTTATTATACAGCAATAGATAGCTAACACATGCATTATATTTCTATGGAACAGCACTGATCTCAAACAAAACAAAGCAATAACAACAAAAATAACAGTAAGTCTGTAGAGCAGAGGTGCCTAACCCTGACTGCACGTTAGGATCACCTGGAGAACTTGTTAACCTTCCCAATGCCCCAGGCTCACCCCAAAACAACTGAATCAGGGCCTCTAGGGTTAGAGCCTAGGCCCTGGTATTTCCTAAAAGTTGCCCAGGTGATGTTAGAGTGCAGCCAGTGTTGAGACCACCGCTCTGAGGAAATGTTTCTCCAATGTCATGGTGCTTAATTCTGCATCTCACCCAGGTCTCGGCCACTCCCATCAGAGTCCCTAGAGCTGTTAGAAATGCCAAGTCCCAGGCCCCAACCCAGGTGTCCTGAATCAGAGTCCGCAGGGGACTGGATACACACTGCAGTTTGAGAAACTCTGATATAGGACATTGGTTCAGAACTGGTGTTCAGAAACCTCACAGGAGTCAGCAGTGTGAACCTGACCTCCCATAAGCTTTTACTCAGCCTGAAGTTGTACGTACACTCCCTCACTAAGGGATTCAGACATAACTGGTGTGGGCAGGGCTCAGCCAGGGAGAGTTTTGTGAAAGGTCCTCCCCACGGGATCCTAAGCTGTGGCCAAGGTTGAGAGGCACTGCCCGAGGGTGGTGACACAGGAGGTGCCCTTAGCTGCCTCTCGATCTGTCTTTCCCGGGCTCTTCCCATCCTCTGTACTGTCACCATGCCAATGGGAGTCAGGAGTTTCAATGTATTGTTTCCATTCAACACGAAGCACATGCAAGCCGGCTGCCCAGCCTAGAACTTACCTGCAGACACAGCAATTTCTTCCAACCTTAGAGAGAGAACTTGCCATGTGGGTCTTACCTGGAACCCATGCGTATATCTCAGCCCCGTGCTTTCCCAGGGGAGGGAGTTCCAAGAGTGCTGTGCAATGATCAGCCATGCTCACCCGCATCACATCCATGAGAACTATCCCCACACGATGCCTCACTTCCGTACGGCGAGATCCAAACTTCATAATAGTGATTGTGGTTGTCTCCAGAGCCCCTCTCCACACATCAGCTCACTCCCCTGGCCACAGTTTAAGAATCATATTATTTCTTAGCCCATTTGCTTTCTTGTTGCTTACTTACAGTCTTGATCAAACCAAGAACTACAACAACAAAATCCACATTTACCCAAGTCAAAATGAGCCAACAAAGCCAATTTTAATTTGCCAACAACCCGTTGACAAGGGATGAGAAGGTACACCCAAGGCATCTCTTGGTGTTTCAAGAGATTCTCAAAAAAGCAATTTCCACGAATGAGAAAGTCCCACTCCGCTCTAGGCAATACCCCCCATCTTTTGAGGTACAACCGTGAGCTCTAATAGCCTTGGGCACAGCAATGCCCATGGTTGATATGGGAGGAATATTATCACTTTGTCCCTGCCTGAAAATCACCTTCCTAAACATAGTAATAAACAAGACAAACTAACTGTAATACAATTTACAGTAATTATTTTATCTACTTGTCTGCTTGCTAATGGCATCTCCTCTCTGATCTATAACCCTATCAAGTAGGGGTTCGTCTTAATATATTTCTCCTACTTAACCTCGTATCTGATGCACAGTAGGCACCAAATGAATTCTTGCTGAATGAAGGATTGATTGAAAAAATTCCCCAGATCCGTGCCATGCACTAACACCCAGAAATACTAGACTCTACATCCATTGATGGATTGCTGTATTGCTGATACAGCCATCCATAAGGACATATGCTCTAAATATAGGAAGTCGTCACATATAGAGCACACCGATTCTAGAGCAGTTTGAGCAGGACCCTGCAAGCCCTATACCAACCCTGGTTATTCTGGTTTTCAGAGTTTATGATGACTGGCTTTAAATATGTGATTTAAATGAAGGATTTGACCCAAGGTCCATCCAAGCAGACTGCATATACCTGACATTGGACACGTGACTTGACAGTGGACATGTGACTTGACTTTACGCCAGGTCCAGCTTCACTGGTTGCCAAATCCCCAAGGGAGAGGGTTCTGTGGTTTTTCCTGAGTGCTAGGTGTTACCTTCCCAATTGTAGGTTCCTCTAGGATCTGCCCAGGCTGCCTGAAGGACAAGTTCTCATTCCCAAGCAAGGGGGTCTATGTACCATGGGTGGGCTTTGAGTGCCCTCAACAGAATCCAGGGTGAAAAAGAATCAAACATGAGCTCAGAATGGCAGATGGAGGCATCGCAGTCCTCCCAGGAGTCCATGGCAAAAGCAATTTTCAAGGGAAAATAGTGCAAGGATGGGGGTGGGGCAGGGCATCCGCTGAGTACTCCCAATCCTCTCACCAGAGCATCCGCATGACAGACGACCTTCATGTCATTGTCCCCGATCACTCAGCCCTTATAAACCTAGCCCACAGAACAAGGGCCCTCTTCTGCTCAGGAAGCTAGCACCACAGAATCCCAAATACACAGAGGGCTAGACCCAGAAAAATTGCTCTGGAGGGAAGTTAGGGCGGAAGCTTCTAGGACCTCAAATCTCTCAAGTGCCAACCCACTGAGGTCTCCATAGAGATGCTTCTTTCAGAGTTCCTTCTAAAAACTCAGAATTTTAGAGGCACCTGGGTGGCTCAGTAGGTTAAGCCTCTGACTCTTGATGTCAGCTCAGGTCACCATCTCACAGTGCGTGGAATCAACTAGTGCATCAGGCTCTGTGCTGACAGTGCAGAGCCTGCTTGGGATTCTGTCTCCCTCTCTCTGCCTCTCCCTCCCCTCTCAAGACAAATAAACTTTTAAAAAAATAATAATAAAATAAAAAATAAAAACTCAAAATTTTAAAATAACTCCAGGGGGTAGTGGAGAGTGGCAGAAAGAGGTTGGGTTTGGGTGACAGAAAGGTTAGGTCCAAGCCGTGACTCTGCCGCTTGCTAACAACTAACAGAGAGACCTTGAGTGAGTCACTTCCCTCATCAGGCTTTAATCCCTTCGAATCACAACTGTCCTCCCCACAGAGGCTGTGAGCAAAGAGGCGGTAATGCAGTGATGACTTTGGAAAGGGTCCCGCTGTCCCGCCGTGAGACATGTCAGAGCCGTCCAAAGATGGGGGACACTCGGACACGGTGCTTCCTTCCTTCGTCCTTCATCTCTTCCTCCTTTCCCCGAATCACAGTGGGGGCCTTGTCAGTTGCACACCCCTCCTTGCACAACCTCCCATTTGACCCACCCCCCCACTACCGGAAGCTGACCCTGCCAGCCTCTCCCCAGTAGCAGTCACCTGTCTTCCTCCTATCAATCAGACCCCAGTTTTGTCCAGGAACTGAGCTGTTTCCTGACTGACCAGGAAAGGCGGCCCCGGCACAGTCCCAGGAAATGAACCCTGAATAATTTCATCTGTCGTGGTCATTTCATTCTTTCTGGCAGTGATTGGTTTACGTGTGGGCATGTGACACAGTCCCAGCCAAGGGGAAATAAAGTCTCCTCTCCTCGGAGACTTCTGGGAAAGGCTTTCTTCCATGATAAAAAGAGTGGGGGAAGGCAGGCCCACTTGTGTGTGTCTGAGGCCACAAGCCTGGAGCTTCTGGAACCATCCATCTACCAGTCATGTGGGGACAAGCATGGAGACAAAAACCAGCTCTTTGGGGAAGACAGAGGAGAAACTGGAAAGTTCCCAGCCCTTGACATTGTTATCATACCTGAATTAGCCCGTCCTGGATCAGTCCTCCAACCTGTGCACACCACCAAGCCAACTAACAAACCCCCTATTGTTTAAGCCTCTCGTGTTAGGAATTTGGTTACTTACAGCTGAACTCGTCCTGATACACACTCCCTCCCAGACGCCGACACACTCCGCTTATAACGCGTCTCCACTTTATCCCTGGTGTTTGCCTTCACCAGCTCTCCGATTCCTGAGCCATTGCTCACAAGAACACCTATGGTTCCATGTTGTCTTGGGGGGGGGGGAGGGGGCGCTGAAATTCAAATCCAAGGAACCTAAAGTACCTTCCCTCACCTGGCCACTCGCTAGCTCGCCATCCTGGTTTGTCTTATTTACAACATGAGCATGGATGGAAATGACGTCAGGCATTTAGTTACCATCTCTGTTCTCAAAGTAAGCTCCAGGGGAAGAGGGAGGCTGTCGATTTGGATCCCAACTCTCATTCCGGCACCGCAGTCACGGTCTGGCACGTCAGAGCAGGTGCTTGAAAAATGTTTGATGGATGCATAAATGAACAGATGGCTCCAGCCCACTTTTCCAGCACGTTCTTCCTAAATACCTCTTCAGAAGATGAAATCCTTCTCCCATCAGTGAAACTAGTCATGGCACACGATGCAGGGTCCCTTGATTTGTCTGCGTGTTTTAGAATAGAATAAATGGGGGAGCTCGTGTGCGATGACTCCCCTGCCTGTCTCCTTCCTTCCTCCACGTTACAGCATCCTTTGATCCAAACGGCCACCCAATTTCTGACTCCTCTGAAGTCCTACTAGATCTCCCACCCCCGACCCCCCACCACTTTGAAGTTTGTCTCACTGGCGCAGGTCCAGCCATGTTCTTTCCTCCCCCACCCCCAAATGTGAGTCCCTCAGGGCAGACAGAGTCTTGGTCTCGGGCATCTACGTGTCCCTCGTGGGTGGCACACGGGTTTGTGGGATGAACACAGTGTGAATGCCAGGGCTGTGGCTAGCCTTGGGGGCAGTGGGTTGGAAGGAGACCACAGGGGGGCTTCCTTAACCTGCTGGGGAGTGAGGCTTACCCCAGAGAGAGGCAAAATATAAGGGAATCAGAGGAGGTGCTAAAAATGACAGGTGTAACTCAGGCAACTTCTCTCTCTGGGACTCGGCTCATCAGTACAATAACAGGCTTGGATCAAATGGTCTCCGGGGATTATGGCAAGGGGAGCAGGGTTTTAGAGCAGGACCGACCTGGGTTTCAACACTGCTTCTGCCACCTTGCCGAGTAGCCTCACACCCCCACCGCTCCACCTCTCTGGACGCATCTCCTCAGCTCCAAAATGGCGTGAATGAAACCCGCTCGATGGAGCTATTGGGTGGATTAAACAAGGCAGTGAGTGCACAGCTTCCAGCTCCTGGCCTCTCCTCCTCTCCTTGCTGCCTCTGCTGCTTCGGCCCCTGATATGGCTGTCCTCACCCTTGACCAGTTACCGCAAGTGCCCCCACACATTTCTCTGCCCCAAGTGGAGGGGAAGACGCCCTCCCAATCAATGACTCCTTCAGCCCGCCAGCGCTAGCCTGACCGCTGTGGGACCCTGGCCTCCTGACCATAAAGGTAGACAGCAGACATTTTACAGTGCATTCACCAGGCTGGTTCATTTTCCTCCTGGCACAGGGAGAAATCCATTTCCCCATACCACCACCACCCCCGCCCCCGCCCCTTGCATCTAAGCAGGGTCATGTGACTCATTCTGGCCCCAGAGCATGAGCAGGAGTTACATTAGCCACTCCCACTTCTGACTCACCAACATTCCCTCCCTTTCCAGGGAAAACTTGGAGGGTGGCAGGATGGCCGCCTGGAAGGAGCCCCGGTGACCAACTACATCAGGCTTTGGCATGGCTGAGCAGCGACGCTCCCAAGATTGCAGGGTTCGCTCACTACAGCATGGGAGCCCAGACCCCCCAACTCCATTGGATAGCCTGACACTCACAAAGGGCACCGCTTCTAAACCAGGACTCATGATATTTACCTCTCCCCATCTCAGGGCCAGTCCCTCACTCTCCAGACTCCTCCTCTGTAGGAAGTGGGGGGGTCAGTCTCCCCTCCCCCCACCCCCTGCAAGAATGTTGGCTTCTAGTGTTCTCAGGCACATTCACAGTCTCTCCTGGGGCATCTGTCCCTCTCGTGCAAACTGGCTCCTTGCGCCCAGCATGGCCTTCTGGAGCTCCCCAGTGGAGTACTTAGATCAGACTGTACCCAGATATCCACCGCACCTCCGTGGTCTGGGCCTCAGTCTCCCCACATACACCGTAAGAACTCAGAAGCCTTTCCTCCTCTGACATTTGCAAGCCCAGGGAAACACTTCTGACTGGCCCATGGCTGACAGCACCCTGGCCGGGCCTCCAGCCTCCATGTGACCCATAAACTCTCTTAACTGAGCAAACACATTTTATGGGGCCTGGGGACACTTCCTGGTGGCCCATTCCCATCCTCCCTTGTCCTGCTCCCCAGCATGGCACCTCCCCAGGGCCCTGCTTACCATCCTTCAGCAACACAACACGCTGCCTCAGGGCCCCCTCCCCCAACACCTGCATCACTGCCTCAGGGTCCCCTCCCCCAACACCTGCATCGCCAGGCTTGAGGAGGGTGGAGAGTTTCTTCTCTTATCAGCTGTTTTACTGCCCCCTCCTCCCTGGTTACACAGAAATTGGGAGTAGAATTCCCAGGAAGGACAGATGGGTGCCTTGTCAGCTCCCAGCCAACAGTTTACGGGACAGACAGAAAGCGTTCCCTCCGTGCTGTCTCCGGAGACAGGGAAGGGGCATGTAAGTCAGGAAAAAGCAGAAAGGACATCGAAAGGAAGGGAGAGGCACCCTGGGCCAGGAGCCTCTGGAGAGGCTTGCAAAGTGAGGCCAGGGAGGGAGTGGAAGGAAGGCCAGAGACCCCTGCATTCAGTCCAGATCCGTCCCAGAGAGCCAGCCTGCGGTGGTCCAGACATCCCCTTCCTAAGCCTCCACCTGCCGGACAGAAGCACAGATGTGCCAGAAAGCCTATTCTGGAGTCCAGAAGCAGCAGAACTAGAAGTCCAAGAGGGTTCCTGGGAATACCTCTCAAGCTGTAGGGTGGCCTGGATCTGAGTTGGCCACCTGGGGCCCAACGGTGGCACTCCAGCCTGCCAGAGGCTGCCCAGAGCCGGCAGGAAAGGGCCAGAAGCCAGAGAAAAGGCAAAGGTGGACACATTGCCTCTGGGTCGTTGGGAGCTGGATCCACCTTCCTTCTAGCTTTTTGCCTTACTCCCCACTGACGGGGACCTCAGGGACCCTGACCCAGCCTGGGGATTTTGAAAGCGACCACCCCAGAGAAGACCTTTTGCAGTACAACTGAACCCAGCCTGGCAAGGGTGACTCCTTTGACATCAAGCCTGCGGGAGCTCTGGGCCCACGGGCATGGGGTACAGCCTGTTCCAGCTCTCCCAATGTGACCTGCCTCCTTGATCCCAGGGGTGTTTGAAAGGAGCCCGTGGAAGTCCCCATGGAGACAGAATCGTGCTTGGATCATCTGACCTGAGGAGCCCCGTCCTCCATCTCTGCTTGCCCTTTTGATTATTACAGGAGTTTCAGGGGAGGAAGTACGCCACCCTCCACCATTGTCGCCCTGGACGCACACAAGGTCCCCTTCTGTCCCTCTGCCTCTCACAGAGTGCGCCAAGGCTAGCCCTGTCCTCTGCGGGGTATGGAGAGGAAGAACTCAGGGCGCTGTGGGGCCCCAAAGAAGCTGGGGCTGTCCTTCTCCATCGAGGAGATCTTAAAGAGGCCCACAGAGAAAAGCCATGTGGTCAGGCCGGAAGGGGCAGGTGGACAGGGCACCAGACAAGCAGCAGCTCCAAGCTCCGGGCCGGAGGGGCCCCTGAAGGCCCAGCCCCAGGGTAAGTGTCTTCTGGTCATTTCTTTTCCATTCCCAGGTCCCCAAGAGCCAGCAGGGCTAAGGCAGAGCAAAAGCTGCTCCGTATCAATAGAAGAGAGGACCCCAAAATTCCAAGAGAGGTCAGATGTTGGGCCTTAAATACCCTTCTGCCTCGCCAGGACTGAGGTTTTCCAGATGTAGACGCCAAGGAAGGCTCCATTCGTTGCAGGATGCAGGGACGTGGGGCTTGTTCCTGCAAGCAGGCCACAGCTGAGAATGCCAGGTCCCATTTACCTCTACAGCATTTCCGCTGCAGCGGCTGCTGCCCTAGAGTCCCCTCTTTCGTTTCAGTAGAAACGCACGATTATCATCACTTGACAGGTGAGGAAACTCACCTGTGAAAAGGAAGAGGTGGATGGTGTCTGTCCCCAGGCTACGCAGCCAGTGAGCGGAAGATCTGAGAGCAGGAACCGGTCGGTCATGGCTGTCCCCAACACCTGCTCAGTCTGACACGTTGTTCTTTGTAAGCAGAGTTCAGCCGATGTGTCTTTCCGTGGCTGAAGCTTAGCCTGGGATCTGCCCATCCTGATCACCGTCCCAGGTCAGCGGCCCACCCCAGGGCATGTCCCCCAAACCACAATGACAGGGCAGATCTCAAAGCCCTTCTTGAGAGCCGGTTTGAGGAAGGGCATTGAGGTGGACACATGCACCTGCTGGGGGTCAGGAATGCTCCGGGTCACTCTCCAGCCTACCCTGCTTTGTGACCTCAGTAAAGTCCCTTCCACTCTGGCCTCAGCCTTACCCTCCAGAAACCAGTTGAGTGAGGGAAGAGAGAGGGAGCCAGGGATGTCACAAGGGTCTGCTGGAGCCTGGTAGTTGGTGACACTGGAGTATCTCACTCACGAGCTTCCCAGTTCTTTTCTCTTTCTACCCTCTTAATCCAAGGAAAGGCCCAAAGGGCAGCTCAGAGGAGCCCACAGTGCCTTTTCCTACCATCACCGAGCCCTGCTGTCTCACCCAAGTTCAGCCTCCCAAAAGGGGCTTGTGCTCAACCTCAGGCAAGGAGAAGACCCTGGAGGGCTGCCCGTCCCTGGGGAAGCTGGTGGGTTTCCCCGGGCTGAGTCAATCAATAAGAGAGAGTCCCCAGGTTCCTTTCCGGAAGCTCACTAAAATCTTCCAGTGAACTCAATGAGCATTAGAAACAGTTCTGGGAGTCTAACCTAAGTCTGGCTTGCTGCAGCCACATAAAATCCACCACTGCCCTCTCTGTCCTAATGAGAGGAAAAGATAAGTGGGGGAGGGGAGAGAGGGAGGAGAGGCCAGATCCCCCCTCTCAGAGCAGCTTCCCTCCCCCTGGCCTGATAATGGCTGATGGCAAAAAGGGACCCACTCCTTCTAAACCTCCCCTTGAAGATGCCGGCATGCCCCATGTCAGCTATCCTGTTGGACCCAGAGCAGACCCTCTAGTAAGGGTTTGCCAAGATAGCAGTCGTCACAAGAGTAGTGCCCTATGGCCCTCACGGCACTCCCCTCCCTGTCCCCCATGGAATTGCCACAGTTGTGAGGCCCACCTTACAGATGATAGAACGATAAAGAGAAGTCACCTGCACAAGTGACCTGATTAGTTAGCAACAGAATTGCACCCTGGTGGCCTGAGACCATCCAATCTAGATCATTCCTGAATGTGGCTTAAATCTATACATCTCCCGCTACACTGGCATCGAGCATCTCCAAAAGACTAGAGAAGGTCCCTCTGGTGGTTTTGGAAACGAGTTTGAGAACTACACAGACTGAGATTATTTACGTCAAGAGTTCTGTAAGGATTCCTACGTGCACCTTCTACTCACAACACAGGATACCGGTCATCCGTTTATGGTCATGCTGTGAGGTTTCCTGTTAAAATGGATTTATTTGTGTAGGTAAAACAAAAAGCCTATGTGGGAAAATGCTTGACAAATAATAATACAGACAGGATGCCAACATGTCAGAAACTACAAAAGTAACTTGGAGAAATTGCAAACGAGCTGGAGTCTGTGAGAGGTTAGGCCAGGAGGATGGGGAGCTGGGACTCCAGGAGTCTGGCCTCCGAGCCCCCGGCTGGTGCTAATTCACAGGAGGACCTCAGGCAAGCTGTTCCCCTTCCTGAGTCTCCATTTCCCTATCTGTAACGTGGAAGAGCAGGATTAGAATGTTCTTAAGATCCCTCCCAGCTCCGACGTGTGTGATGACCGATGCCTCCACAAACTGGTCACTAGAAAGCCCCGGTGGTGTCACCTGGGGTCATTTTCTGTGGCAGAAGCTTCCTCCCTGCAGAGGGGAGTGGCGGGGGTGGGGGGTGTCCATGCCAGGCGGGAGCAGGGTAACCAGGCGGGCAAGAGGGCAAATGGCCTCGGCAGCCTCCGCCTCTCCCGCCTTCACAGGGCACCGTCCCCACCGGGTGCTTGTCGCTGCTGCTAATGCCTCTCCGCCTCTCTGTCCTGCTTTCCCTCCAGCACGCGGGAGCCCTCAGATAATGGAAGGCACCGGAGATGGTGCATCCACGGCCCCCCACCCCAGTAATAAAAACACAGAAATAAGCTTAACACTTAAAGGGGTTCACAGAGTGACTCATGGACGTGGCCTGGCAAGCATGACCTCTCTGTCCCAGATACCCAGACAGCTTGGAAACATGCAGCACTACAGTCCCAACATCCCCAGACTCTGCCTCTGGGTCTAGCGTGGTGCCCGGGAATCTGCATTCTTTTTTTTTTAATGCTTTTTTATTTTTGAGAGAGAGAGAGAGACAGAGCCTGAGTAGGGGAGGGGCAGAGAGAGACAGAGACACTAAATCTGAAACAGGCTCCGGGCAGAGCCCGACATGGGGCTCGAACTCGTGAGCCATGAGATCGTGACCTGAGCCAAAGTTGGAGGCTCAACTGACTGAGCCACCCAGGCGCCCCCCACCCCCGCCCTTTTTTTTAAATGTTTATTTATTTTTTGAGAGACAGGGCGGAGGGGCGGGGCGAGGGGCAGAACAGGAATCTACATTCTAAAGTTTATTTACTTTTTTGAGAGACAGTGTGTGCACATGCCAGTGGGGGAGGGGCAGAGAAAAAAGGAGCGAGAGAATCCCAAGCAGGCTCTGTGCTGTCAGCGCAGAATCTGACGCAGGACCCGATCCCACGAACTGTGAGATCATGACCTGAGCTGAAATCAAGAGTAGGACACTCAACAGACCGAGCCACCCAGGTGCCCCGGGAATCCTCATTCTAGCAAGCTCTCCCAAATGACTCTGATGTAGGTGGTCCAAGGACCACTCTTCGAGGAGGCTGAGGCCCAGGGACGCAAAATGGCTTGTTCAAGCTACAAAGCCAATATGTTATGTGCAAGCACGGGGCCGGCTCAGACATCCAGGCCGGGGCCAGTGCTCTGCCTCCCGCTCCTCTCATGGCAGCGACCCTCATAAACTCGGGCTCAGACCCTCCCCGGTCTCAAGCCAACGGAAATATCCCGGAGGGTCTCCCTACTTGAAAGAATGCTGAGCCCATCTGCCTGCTCACTCCGGAAAGAGACTGGCCCCCTGAAGCCCAGGACCCTCCAAAGTCAAGAGGGGCCCAGGCAGCAGGAAACCACTTTGTACTAGAAGCTCAGACTCAGGGAAGAGAGAGGTCATCTATGCCACTGATGACCCTTTGTAGGGAGACTGTGATGCCCCGGAGCAAAGGGAAAAAGAAGGTAAGGAAGAGGCCACCCCAGTGGGTAACCAGTGCCAGGCTTCCAGCCTGGCGTCTGGGAGAAGGGGGACACAGCTTTGTCCCCATCCAGTCACTTGGTGGCCGACTGCTGAGTGCTTACTCTGGGCCAGGCTGGGGACTGGAGAGTGAACAAGGCCAGCTCTGGTGACCGTGCCCCTGCAGCGGGGGTAGGATCCGCAGCTGGAGAGTCCTGGTGACACTCCCTCGGGGCAGCGCTTCTGTGGCGGATCTGGCCGGGGGCAGGTGGAATCCTCGGGATGCGAGGGAACCCTAGAGCAGCGGTCAGCAAAGGGCCACTTGGACTCCGCCCTCACAGCTAAATAGAAGACAATGTGTGAATGAGTGGGTATGTTGGTGTTCCCACACAACTTTATAAAGCCAGGCAGAGGGCCAGATTGGCTATAGTTTGTCAGACCCAGTCTGTGACATTCAAAGTCCTTTGCAGACTCTGGTGCCTAAGCTCAGTCTCTCCTGCCCTTCCCCCACCCGCTCAGCCCCACTCCCCTCCCTGCCCTCTACCCTCCAGGCACATAATCTTTCCTGCCCTTTAAATGTCTCCAAACCTTGGGGAGCCTGGGTGGCTTAAACTCCCAACTCCCGACTTCCTTCCGGGCTCAGGTGACAATCTCACAACTCACGGGTTCGAGCCCCGCATCGGCTCTGTGCTGACAGCTCGGAGCCTGGAGCCTGCTTCCGATTCTGTGTCTCCTTCTCTCTCTGCCCCTCCCCACTTGCAATCTGCCCCACCCCTCTCTCTCTCAAAAATAAATAAATGTAAAAAAAAAATGTAAATGTCTCCAAACCTTTGCCCTTCAGAAGCCACAGCTCCTCCTCCGCGTCTACCTCCTTTTCCTCTTCTTTCTGTTCCCCTCCCTGCCCTCTTCCTCGCCAGGTCCTGTTGTAACAAATTGCCATAAAATGAGTGGCTTAAAACAACAGAAACTGATTCTTACAGTGCTGGAGGTCAAAAGTCTGAAGGAGCCCCTGGTTTTCCTCTCTCTCTTCTCTCTTCCCTGTCTCCCTCCTCCCCCTCCTCTTCCCCCTCTCCCCACCCCTCCCTGCATCTCCCCCCACCAATGCCTGGAACCCGAGGCAACTGGCAGTGCTCCGCCCCTGGTCCTGGGAATTAGGAATCCTGGCTGGGACTGTGGTCAGCCCTGCGGGTGTCTCATCGGCCTCATCGCAGCTCATCATGAGCTGCTCCCAGACAGGTAGACCTAGAGACTCCCATCAGAGCAGACAGCAGTGGGGCAGGAGCCCAGAGCTAAAAGCTTGGATGTCCCCAGGATAAGTGTGGTTTTGGTCTCTCTCTGCCGGAACCCCCCTCTCAGTCCCTGCCTCCAGAGCCACAGCCTAACAAGACCCTGGAGACATTCCCATAGGGCACCTGGAGGCTGATTCTAGAATCAAGAACCTGGCTGAATCTTAAACCCTGTGGGAGTTCAAGGAAGAACAAGGCTTGGTCACAGCTTACAGAAAAGCATTGTCTCTCTGGAGCCTCCCCCCCTCCAAAAAGCAGACCGGAAGGAAAGGATTTGAGCACAAGTGGTTTATTTGGGACATGCACAGACACCAGCACGGAGGTAGTGAAATAACACAAGGAAGGGAGGGCGGTGATCAAAGGGTGTGTGATTAAGCCAGTGGCCACTGTGGGAAACTGAAGTTTAAATCCTTTAGGAAATGAAGCAAATATACTCCTCAGAATTATCTGGGCTTTTTAGCTCAGAAATACATATCCTGGCAGTAGGGCATTGATCTGGAGCACAGAAAGGTCTGAGGGATACAAGCAGGGCATTGACAACATTACTATAATAATAGGGCCCAGACTATCAGAGCCAGGAGAAATCAGAGGAGACAGAGGGCACAGAAAACATTGGTCGTCATTTAAATTTGATTTATCCATTGTATTCCTCATCCGGGCACGCAACAAAGAGCCACCGAAATCGACTGAGTGGCAGGCATATCTATGGCGGCAAAACGAATTATCCCAAAACTCAGTGGCTTCAAATAACAATTAACATGAATTGTCTGACTCAGATTCTGTGGATCCGGAATTTGGGAGTGACTTCACTGAGTAACTCTGGCTCTGGGTCCTTCGTGGGACTGCAGTTAAGATGTTGTGTGGGGCAGTCACCTGAGGGCTGGATCAGAATAAAAGATTGGCTTCCAAGGTAGTCACTCCGTGGCTGGTGAGTTGGTGACAGTTCAGCTGGCTGAGGAGGAGACCTCAGTTTCTCCCCACGCAGGGCTCTCCCCGTGCCACTAGAGTGTCCTCACAAGATGGCGGTGGCTTCTCTCAGAGCGAGCAATCCAAAAGGGAGAGAGTCAAGTGGAAGCTGCATCCTTTTATGACCCATCATGAGAAACCTCCTAGCCGCATTCCCACAGCATTCCATTGGCTCTGTGAGTCGTTGAGTTGGGCCACACTCAAGGAGGAAAGAATTCCAAGCGAGAAGCGTCCAAGAATTTGCACACCTACCTTAGCTGGGAGTGGGGACAATGTGGGAACAAAACATTAAGCTCGGCCTCTGCCCTCACGTAGCATCTAGTGTAGCAGGGGCAACAAACAGCCATCCGATAATCACAAGTGAAAGTTCAATGACAACTGTGGTCAAGTGCCGGGGAGAAGGTGACATGGTAGAGGGCCTATGTCAAGAAAGGTTTGGTCTGCCAGCGAGGGCTTCCAGAGGACATCATGGTTGAGCTGCAGTCCGAAGGCTGAGTGGGGAGAAATGTGGATCCCCCCAACTCCATGCAGAGAAAACACCAAAGACAGGGACTTGTTCAAGGGAGGCAAGATGAGGTCTGAAAGCAAGAAAGGAGCCAAGCCGCACCGGGCCATACGGGGCATGGTGGGGATTCTTATTTTTGCTTTGAATCCGAAAAAGAATGAAGAGGCATTCTAGGGTCTTAGTCAGGAAAAGGTGCAATGACCAATAGTCATGAGAACTCTTGGGTTCCAACAGACAAAGACCATCTCAGGTTAGCTGAAACAGAAAAGGAAATGAGTTGCCTTGGAGAACATGAAACAGTCTTCTCAAACCAAGCTACGGGAAGGGCAGGATCATAAGCAGGCATCAGCCATAATGGGAGCCAGAATCAACACCATCAGGTCTCTCCAGCTGCCTCTGTCTGCATGCGGCTAAACTTTCCTCCCTCCAGATGACTCCCAATAACACCAAGGTTTCCATCACCCTCCAGGAACTTCTCTCAAGCTCTCTAAAGTCCCAAGTCCAAGAGCCCCAGAGGAGGGACCTGTTGGCCAAGCCTGAGTGAGATGCCCACTCCCAAACCCGTCAACCACGGCCAGAGGGGGATGTGTGGGGGCCCCGCCGGGAGTCTTCTTCGTGCTGGTCCTCTTCTTCTCTCACACTGTTCCATGCTGGGATGATGGCTTCTGATTTCAGGGTCCTTCTAAGTCTTCTTTGGTATCTTCAGTCTCCAGATATGGAAATGTCAAAGCGTTTGCTTTGTTTTCCGTTGTTTCATCAAAGGTGTGTCCCTAATGAGGCTCACTTCCCCAGGTGTTCTGCATAACCAGCTGTTAACCTGGCAGTTGTTAAGCCATTTGGGGGCCAGAAACAGCTCTTCCCCCTGTTTACAGGGCTTTGGATACCTCTAATCTAAGCACTCTGCATGCCTGCGCTTGGGTTGGCCACAAAGAGAACGGGTAACTTCCTCCTCAATTCCAGGCAGGAAGGAAACTATATATGGATTCCCCCATCGCCCAGGAACCAGTTCTGTGACACTTCCTGTGTCACACCATGAAACGTCCTCCAGATTCATACCCTGTGGTGTCTGTTCCCACAAGTGTAGACTGGAGAGGAATAGGGGCAGGACAGGAGAACACACATGCATACACTCTAAAAGCCCGTGAAATGAGGAAAGCCTGGGTGGCTCAGTGGGTTGAGCATCTGACTCTTGGGCTCTGCTCAGGTCGTAACCTCACAGTTGGTGGGACAGAGCCCTGCATCAGGCCCACATCGGGCTCCATGCACTGACAGTACAGACCCTGCTGGGGATTTGCTCTCTGCCTCTCCCCTGCGCTCTCTCTTTCTCTCTCTCAAAACAAATAAACTTTAAAAATAAATAAGTGAAATCAGCCCCTGTCCCAGTTCTCTGTGCCCACCCCACCCCACGCCCCATGTTTTGGCCTCACCAGACCTACACATGCGGTCACGAGACTCACGTTGTCACAACATAGATAGAGCACGGGAACCTGACAAAGTGTTCCAAGAACACAGAGGAGGGGAATAATGAACTGTGTTTGAGACCCTCCAGGAAGGCTTCAGAGAGGAGGTGTCCTCTGAGGTGGAGCCAGGCAGAGAAGGGGAGAGGACCAGGCACACAGAAGCATGTGCAGGGATGCCCTGAGGGATAAAAAGGCATATTCCTTTCGAGCCACAAAGAAATCCAGTGTGGCTGGGCATCTAAAACTCCCGGAGCAGTGGAAGGGATGAGTGAAATGAGGAGACTGAAGGTCAATTGCACTAAGCCAAGACCTTTGGCCTTTATTTATGCACATCAGCATTTTTAAAACCCGCGTTTGGGGGAACTGCAGGCTTCCACAAGGATGCACGGCCGGAGCTGCGGGGGACGAAGGGGAGACTGAGCAAGCTTCCCTCCAGGGCCCCCTGCACGTCAGTAAGAGAGCTCCACCATTATTTGTTTTGTGGGGCTCCACATACAATTCCCTTTAAACAAAGGGTACACCTGCTATTAGAAAAAGAAAAAAGATATACAAACAAAAAGTGGGGG
>NC_064809.1:126086073-126284910 GCF_023721935.1 Panthera uncia
ACCTGCTATTAGAAAAAGAAAAAAGATATACAAACAAAAAGTGGGGGGAGTGAGTGTGTGTGTGTGTGTGTGTGTACATAGGATACATTATGAAAATGAGGCCGTGCACATGGAAAATAACAATCCTCTTCTGCTGGGAGAGAGCATGAACCCCGTCATCCCTGGGGGCAGGTCAGCAAACCCTCTGCCGGGGGGCTTTTCAGTGGTCTTCTCGAAATTGTTTCCCTTAGTGGTTTTTTTATTCTCATCTCTTCCCACGCTGGCTTTATTTTCTGTGCTGTTGTTTATTTATACAAGTAATCCATGTATATTATAGGAAAAAAAGAAGGTTAAAAAATGTACTTATAATTCTACCCTCTCATCATCCAGTATTAACCACCATTAACGTTTTGATAGATATGCAATGACAGAGAGAAAAACTAAGAGGGATTTTTTTGTTCTTGCAAATACGGAGGCGGATGGTGCAAGCCAAAAGTGCTCTTACATTTTATTTTTGAAAAAGAGCTGTTGTGTTTCTACAGAGATTCACAACAGACCTTGGAGAAAAGGAAATATTTGATTGATTCGCGCTTTGACGGATGAGTAGGAGTTCACTAGGCAAACGAAGAAGACTGGCATTCCAGGCAGAGGGAGCAGTGAGACGAAGCACCTGGAGACTAAAAGGGCACGGCCAGTGTGTGGAGTCTAGAAATGATCAGGTGGGAGTGAAATCATGGAAATAGGGATTGGGGAGAAAGCAGATGATTCTGGAAAGGGAGAACGTGAAGAGCCTTGAATGCCGTGCCAAGGAGTTTGCCTTATATGCTGTGGGCACAAGGGAACTATAGGAAGTCCACGACCAGACTGGACAGAAAAGACCAGCCCAGGTCTGCCCTGCACCCCTCCCGTCATGTCCACGATGGGTTTCCAGCTCGCAAGAGAGCTCCAAAGGGTGCCCCTCATCTCCTCTATGCCCCCCCGCATCCATTGTCTTAGGAAGACAAGGACAGGGCCCATTTCCGGAGACTTCCGGGCAGTGGCAAAGCCCCCCAGGGTCTTTAGCTGAGCAGCCAGGGCCAATTAGCAGACCGCAGAGAAGGAGCAATCAGGGGAGGGAGCCGAGCGCAGAGGAACATCGGTTGATAATTAGGTGGCCTAATCACCTGTGTAAATTGTGTATTTCGTATGATCGATGTGCTAAACGGCTCAGGTTTAATTAAGTTCTGCTGACTCGTTCTCTTTGAAGACCCACTGAAGTGTGATTCACAGCGCACACAATTAATAACAGGGAGAGGAGCAACTCAAAAGGAGGAGGCAGTCCCCTCCACCTTCCTCTACCCTCTCCCCGCCCACCCCCTGCCCTGCCCCGGTGCCCTTGGCCAGCCGCAGTGGGTGGGCTACACAGTGGCACCAGACTCTGAGGCATCTCTGCCAAAATGCTGCCAGGGGCTCAAGGATTTTCTCACTCCCAATCCAGTGCTCCTGGGAAAGAGGACCCAGCACCCCCATCATCCTCACTGAGGGGTTGCCCAGGACATCCCAGCCCTTCCTGATGATCAAGAGGTTTATGCAGTACATGGGCCACATCCACACTGAGCTCCTATTTCCAGCTTCCTGTTTAATGAAGTTCCTTCTTTTAAAAAAAATTTTTTTTAAGTTTATTTACTTATTTTGAGAGAGACAGAGGCAGTGCGAGTGGGATAGGGACAGAGAGAGAGGGAGACAGAGAATCCCAAGCTGGCTGTGCACTGTCAGCACTGAGCCAGATGTGGGACTCGAAGTCACAAACCGTGAGATCATGACCTGGGCTGAAGTTGGACACTTAACCAACTAAACCAGGCTGTCTCTTTCTCTCTCTCCCTCTCTCTCTCTCTCTCTCTCTCAACTAAATAAAGGCTAAAATTTTTTTTAAATAAATAAATAAAAATAAAATAGCCACATGGAGATAGTAGCTACCATATTGAACGGTGCAGATCTAAGCAGCTAAACTTTTAACAAAGTCTCGCCTCTGATCCAAATCTTATTTCCCTGATGCCAGGTCCAAGTTTGTCTTTCTCTCCCCAACCTACTCTTCTGGTCGGGTCTCACGAATTAGATATCAGGGAGCCCCATTCACTGGGAGTGATCTGAGCTCCAGGACCCCTCTGACCTTACCGTTCCTTTTTACAGCCCTCCAATTTGAGGCCATTAAGTCTCGAATAACGTCCCAAGAAGGTCTGGGGGAATATCAGTGTTGACTATTTGCACCCCAAGAACCCACAGTCAGTCTTGGGGGGAAAGCTTTGGCACTCTCAGTCCTGAAGGCTGGTGGATTCGGGGCCCAGCCTCCATCTCCCCACCAGTATGGATTTGTGGCATGTCTGTTTATTTCCTGGAGAAGTGATTACAGCCATTGGACATACACACCCATTCATCATCATCACCATCACCATTACCATCATCACCACCATCATCATCATCACCACCATCATCATCATCACCATCATCACCATCATCATCATCACCATCATCATCACCATCACCATTACCATCATCACCACCATCATCATCATCACCACCATCATCATCATCACCATCATCACCATCATCATCATCACCATCATCATCACCATCACCATCATCATCACCATCATCACCATCATCATCATCATCATCACCATCATCATCACCACCATCATCACCACCATTATCACCACCATCATCACCACCATCATCACCATCATCATTATCAACATCATTATCATTATCTCTCAGAGACAAACATCTATCCTGAGCTAATTCAAAAAATTCAATTCAATTGAAAAAAATTAGCTCTGGATACAAAAACAAATTTTTCTAACTGGCCGGTAATTTGCCAGGCAGCCCCCTCTCCACCAAGTCAGAGGGCATTTATCATGCAGAGAAGAGGTAGATCCTTTCCTTCTTCACTCCACCTCCAAATTATGCCCTCCAGTCCTGCCCAAAATAGGGAAAAGCCATATGTATCTTAACAGTTGTTCCCTTAGTTCCACAAATGGAAGTGCTGAAAATATTATTCTATTAAGGAGTGTTCTTAGTCATGAGCCCCTGTTTGCCTGAGTTTCCTTCTGGGGAGAAAGGAGGAGGTGGCTTCTTATTGTCATTGTCTGCATCTGTTCCTAACCCTCTGTTCTCTGTGGCACCTGTTTCCCCAAGTTCTGGTTCTGCACCCTCTGTCTAGAATCCTCCCTTCTAGACTCCCAGAAGGATGCCAACTCCATACTGTCCTGGATGCCAAAGTTTGCGCAGGCAACCTGGAATCTTCCATCCTGTGAATTGTTTTTTGCAATGCCCTTTAGAGCTGCACAGCATCACTATCACCTAAGATGCTGACCTCATGAAGGAATGAATATGATACTGTGAGCATGGCTTGTCCACTTTTGCACTCCTGCAGACAGGCCCCCGGTGCCTCCACGATACTAGGCACAGAGGGGATATTCAGTAAGATTCAGCAATGATTGCCACTGGCCATCTCTCTCTCTGCATCAATTCTGATTGGATGCAGCTCTATCCCTTAAACACTACTGGCTCTAAATGTAGAATTAATCTCTCTTTTAAATTTTTTTTTTTTTAATTTTTTTTTCAACGTTTTTTTATTTATTTTTGGGACAGAGAGAGACAGAGCATGAACGGGGGAGGGGCAGAGAGAGAGGGAGACACAGAATCGGAAACAGGCTCCAGGCTCCAAGCCATCAGCCCAGAGCCTGACGCGGGGCTCGAACTCACAGACCGCGAGATCGTGACCTGGCTGAAGTCGGACGCCCAACCGACTGCGCCACCCAGGCGCCCCTCTTTTAAATTTTTTAAAAGAAAGTAGGCTTGGGGAGGGAAAGGGGCTAGAGAAGGAGAGAGATCAGGTCCGATCAGGTGGTTAGTAATTAGTAGCTAGAGCTTGCTTAGCGGGTGATAGTGTTTGAGACCTCGTTGTCTGCGATTCCCAAGAAGCTCCCAAGTCAGTAAAATGAGTTAAAGTCCTTTGAGGGTGATTATCAACAAGCTGAAGGGATAAGAGAGAGGGGTGAGACCAAAGGCAGACTATGAGATGCCATTTCTACAACAGAAGCACCTGGGCCTGGTTAATCCCAGAGATGTAGAAACAGCTTCAGCCAATAGAGTTGGCATCCGCAGAAATCTCTCCCCTCGGGCCCTCACCTTCCACCAAGCAAATTGGTCCCCCAGGCCAGCCCGAGGCAAGGTGTTATAAGCCACCCGGCCTCCACATGAAGGGAAAGAGAATTACAGATTGTCAGGGTGGATTTGGCCTGCCCTCCTCCTCCATTCCACAGATGGGGAGACTGAGGCCCAGAGAGGAAATAAACTGTGGCCCAAGTTATAGAGTTCAGGAACAGAGCTCAGGTCTCCCGACATCCAGTTCAGTGGGTTTCCTTCTAGCAAATGATAACAGGACGAATAACACACACACACACACACACACACACACACGCTTCAGTTGTTAAACCATCACAAGTGAAAATCCACTCCTCACCCAGGGTCTGCTCCAATTCCTCATCTGTGGCGGTTTTACCTCTTATTTGGACAGAAAAAGAAAGTGAACTGGGTGGGAGAAAGGAGGCCTCTGCAGGATTTCAGATCCCCACCCTCCTTTTGCATCGTCCCATCTGACCTGCGACATCAGCCATCAGCCCCCAAAAGCGGAGGGGATTTGGAGAGGCGGTTTGTACCTTTCCTACAATTCCTAAAATTATATCACGTGGACTTTGTCCCAAGTAAAGCCAGAATCGCAGCCCTAGTCTCAGACATGCGTGGTCAGGAAGACAAAGCCTCTGCCACCTGGTTCGGCCCTGCCTCCACCATCTGTGACCCTCACCCCAGTCTGGAGGTACAGGGAAGGCTTCCGGTGGACGATCTTCCTTACTCGTCTCGCTTCCCCGGCCCTTCTCCAGAACAGCTGTCCCAAAGCCCTTGGCCATCCCTCCCAGCCTAACCCTCACTCCCTCATTCTCTGCTGGCGACCTGACTTCCTGCCATCCGGCCCTGGACCACTCGCTCCAGCACCCGATCGCCCTCGCCTGTGTAGTGAGCGTCTCGAACCAGTCTGTCCCGCAGCTGCCCCATCCACCACCCCTTCATAGCCCTCTCTCGCTCCGCCTCAATTTCTCCTTCTTGGACTTCAGACATGCTCCAGGCTGCTCTCTGAAACTTCTCCCCAGCCTCCCTTCTCCCCTTCTAGCACCTTCTCGAGCCATAAATTCTTCTACTCACTGTCTCCTCTTTTTCCCAACCACTCACATCTCCATCCACTTTAATTCAACATGTATTTGTCAGAGTCTCCACGAAGCCTCAGGCACCACACTGGGTGTGTTTGGGGGCAATGCCAACATGGCTTCTCTTTCCTTGGCTTCTGCCGTAGTAATTCTACCCAGGTGGTCTTCCTGTGGTCCTCGACGTCCTCCCAAACACCAGACTCAGAACCACATGCCACAAATCCACCTCGGAACAAGGGAGGCTAAAATACATGCATGCACGCAGGCCAAGGGCAGGGTCCAGCACCACACCTGGCACACAATAGGTGTTCAATAAACATACTGATATTTTCTGGCTTTTCTTCCTCTTCATCCTCTCTGGTTTTTAATTTTTTAATTTCAATGACCACTCCTTTCTTTCTAAGCCTCTCTTCTACCATGTTTTCTTGGGCACTGCTTGTGTCTGAGCTTCCTCTGGCTCAGGTCAGTTTCCCCAAAAAGCAGGCTTTTGGGGAGATTTGCTGGAGAACATTTACTGGGGCTTCTCATGATGTTATTGTGTACTTTTTATCTTGGGGGTTTGGGGGGGTTGTTTTGTTTTTAATTTTTTTAATGTATATTTATTTCTGAGAGAGAGACAGACAGAGTGTAAGCAGGGGAGGGCAGAGAGAGACGGAGACACAGAATCTGAAGCAGACTCCAGGCTCTGAGCTGTTAGCACAGAGCCTGATTCAGGGCTTGAACCCACAGACCATGAGATCATGACCTGAACCAAAATCAGACGCTTAACCAAATGAGCCACCCAGGTGCCCCTGGACACATTTTTTGAATAGCCAATAGACATCTCAAAGGTAACAGGTCCAAGTAGAATGCCTGATTCCCATCACACACACATGCTCAGGCCTGGCTCCACAGACGTGGGTGAGACCAGTGCAGTTGTCCAGGGTACTGCACACAGACAGAGGAGGCCTGGCACACGGGGCTTAATGCTTATGGTCATCTTGAAAGTCTTCATCATTTTACGTGTCAATCTGTTTTGTAAGTGAAGTTCAGTGGGACCACGGAGCGTGCACTAAGGCCCTCGAGCCTTGACTCAGCCCTCGATGTCCCTCTTACAGACCACCTGTTTCTTCATCCTTAGCCAATGACAACTGCCTCCTCTATCCTATGCAGTTCCAGGGATGCGAGGGCTGTCAGGGTATGGATCGCAGAAGGGTCAAGGTCAGGTGCATGCACCCAGGTGCCAAGTCAAAGGGCCCTGGGTCCCTGTGAGGATCCACACTCACCCTATTAGTATCCTTGTGTTCAAGAGAGCCTGACCTTAAACAGCAAATTAGAGGGATGCCTGGGTGGCTCAGTCGATTGGGCATCCAACTTCAGCTCAGGTCACAATCTCGCTGTTCGTGAATTCGAGCCCCGCATCGGGCTCTGTGCTGACAGCTCGGAGCCTGGAGCCTGCTTCGGATTCTGTGTCTCCCTCTCTCTCTGCCCCTCCCCTGCTCATGCTCTGTCTCTCTCTGTCTCTCAATAATGAATAAACGTTTAAAAAAAATTTTAATAAAAATAAATAAATAAATAAATAAATAAATAAATCGGCAAATTAGGGGGGAAAAAAACAAGCAAACAACAACCACCACCACATGACAGATCAAGAAAGAGACTGCAGAAGAAAGGAAATAGCTTTTTTCCTGCTTTTTGAACAAGAGAACCCACATTTTCATTTTTCGTTAGGCCCCACAAATGCTGTAGCCAGCCCTGAGTGGACTTGAGGCCAGACTGTTTGGACAATTGGATTGGAAACAGGTTATAAGGGACTAACGGCTGTGGAGTTCAGTCTTTATTTTCTAGACCAAGGCTGGCAAGGTTTTCCTGTAAAGGGCCAGACAGTAACTATTTTAGGCTTTGCAGACCATATGGTCTCTGTTGCAACTACTCAAGGCTGCTTGCAAAAGCAGCCATAGACAATGCATAAAGCAATGGGAGGTCTGTGTTCCAATAAAACTTTATTTACAAAAACAAACAGTGGGCCAGATTTGACACTCAAGCTATAGTTTTCCACGCCCTGCTGTAGACAAGGACACATCATTGAAGGCATCTGAGCAACAAAAAGGATGATCAGAGGAGTTTCTAGAAAGTTATCTTGACCTCACTGCTCAGGATGGATTTGGAGAGGTCAACCTAGGGGCAGGATCTCTAGGAAAGAGAACACTGTAGGGGCGCCTGGGTGGTTCAGTGGATCAAGCGTCTGACTTCAGCTCAGGTCATGATCTCGCAGTTTGTGAGTTCAAGCCCCGTGTCAGGCTCCGTGCTGACAGCTCGGGGCCTGGAGCCTGCTTCTGATTCTGCGTCTCTCTCTCTCTCTCTCTCTCTCTCTCTCTGCCCCTCCCCCGTTCATGCTCTGTCTCTCTCTCTCTCTCTCTCTCTCTCAAAAATAAATAAACATTAGAAAAGAGAGAGAGAGAACACTGTAAAACTCCAGGCAGAGGAGCCAGTGGCCAAGACTCTGCAATGGACAGCAGGGGCTGAAAGAGTGACACCAGGCAACACAAAAGCCTCACCAGGGTGCTAACCCTAAGATCGCTAACCCAGCTTGAACCCTCTCCCATCCAGAGGAAAGAAAGAGCAAGCGGAGAGTCCGAACCACCTTCACCACCGAGCAGCTGCACGAGCTGGAGAAGATCTTTCACTTCACCCACTACCCAGACGTCCACATCCGCAACCAGCTGGCAGCCAGGATCAAACTCCCAGAAGCTCGGGTGCAGGTACAGCTGTCCCCATCCTCAGCCTCCAGCCTCAATGCCTTGGGGGCCATGGGTGAGACCCCATGTATCATGGACCCACCGGGGCTGGCCCATCTGAAATTCTGCATTGCCTTTATCCCTTGGATACAGTCACATTTGCCAAATAGTACTTCCAGGAAATGAGGTCACCGCAGTTACAAGATGGTTTCCCTCTTTGAGGGGTGGAAATGGAGCGAGGTGGCATCAGTGGTGGCCACCGATATCTGCTTCCACGTCTTCCCTCTCCTTTTGGCTGTAGCTCCAGAACATCACTCACCAGGAGGCCTCATTCCCAAAATAGACAATCTAGACCAGTGGTCATCAAACTTTTCCTGTAAAAGGCCAGATGGTAATTATGTTGGGCTTTGTGGGGCCATAGAGTCACTGTCTAAAACTTCGTTGACGAACTCTACAATCTGAATTTCGTATAATCCGCATGTGTCACAAACATGTTTCTTCTTTTTATCTTTTTTTCCCAACAACTTAAGAGCGTGAAAGCCATTCTTAGCTCACGGGCCATGCAAAAGCAGGTAGGAAGGCCAGATTGATCCTTCAGGCCTTAGTTTGCTAACCCTTGACTAGACCACACGGGTATCACTGTGAAGGCAGCACAGAGAGAAGTGGTCCAAGACCTGGTTTAAGTCCAACTGCCTAGGGGCACCGGGGAGGCTCAGTCGGTTAAGCGTCTGAGTCTTGGTCTCCGCTCAGACTCAGGTCATAATCTCATGGTTTGTGAGTTCAAGCCCTGCCTAGGACTCAGCACTGTCAGTGCAGAGTCTGCTTGGCATTCTCTCCCTCTCTCTCTCTCTCTCTCTCTCTCTCTCCCTCTTTCTCTGGCCCTCCACTGCTTGTACTCTCTCTCTCTCTCTCTCTCTCAAAATAAATAAATAAACTTATTAAAAAATTTTTAGAAATAAATGCCAACTGCCTAATCTAGAATCTGTCATTTCTTCACCTCGGAGTGTCCGTGGCTCCTTCTGTGGTTGCAGATACAGTAGCCCCTTGTCACTCAGCAGGGTGTGTCCACCCTCTTTGGACACCCCCAGTTTTGCAAGCGCCACTCTAGCAAATCCAAATCCAGTTGTTACGCTGTTGGCTCGCTCTACTCTGCATCACTTTTTTTTTATTTTGAATGGACTCGTTCCAAATTCAAAATCTGAGTCAGGGCCCAGATCAACAGTTTACTCTCAATTTTATCCCAACAGACTTTTCTCCTGGCTAAGGACCACCCCCATTCTAGACTTCTCCCTTTTTCCTCCCATTTAGAATCGGTCACCAGCTAAGTGGATTTAGCCACCCCCCCACCCCACAACTGCCATAAAGCCCGGAATTCAGGGGCTGTCTCAGCAGAATGGCCAAGTACAAATGCCCACGTGTCAGGGGCAGTCAGTGTCCTTGTGAATACGGGGAGCTGCTGATAGTCAATCTACAGATGCCGAGGGGCCCACAGGGGTGGCAAGCTGATGGTCTGCCGGCAGGAAACAGCCCACAGATGAGTTTTATTTGATCTGCACAGTGTTTTACATCTCAACGCTTTCACATAAAAACCGAGATTTCTGCCTTAGATATTGGCCTGGGCCTGTAATGCCCAGCCTCACATTTCTACAGGGTGACCATGGGCTAAAGCTGAGGAGCCACACCCTTTAGGCCCCGTTGGCCACAGACCCCACCTCTCCCAGCCACATGGCATCCAGCTGCTTTCCGGGCGCACGAGACCCCCGCCCCGCAGGAACTGAAGGTTGTGATCCCCGGGCCCCTCTTAGAGGGCAGACCTCCAGGGCCAAGGAAATCCTGAAGCCATGGAGCTTTCTAGACTGTGAAGTGCCAGTTACGGTTTTTAGGGAGGTACTTGCTGCTTATCTCTGTCCTCTCTCTCTCCTATCCCAGATCTGGTTCCAGAACCAGCGCGCTAAGTGGAGGAAGCAGAAGTCCGGCAGCCCTGGGGCCCCGAAGCAGCTAAATGAGGCCGGCTTGGCCCTGACCACGTACCTGGACGTGGTGGTGAGTGGCTAAGGCACCAAGGGGGCGCTGGGGAGTGGGGGGCATTGTCTGCAAACATCCCACCCAGACCCAGAAGTGAGAACCCCAAGGGGTGGAGGGGGGTGGCTCTGTCTACAGTAAAGAGTGCAAAGGGGGACCAGCGCCTGGGTGGCTCAGTCAGTTAAGCAACTGACTTCAGCTCAGGTCATGATCTTGCAGGTGGTGGGTTCAAACCCCGCATCGGGGGCTATGCTGACAGCTCAGGGCCTGGAGCCTGCTTTGGATTCTGTGTCTCCCTCTCTCTCTCTCTCTGCCCCTCCTCTGCTCACGCTCTGCCTCTCAAGAATAAATAAATATTTTTTTAAAAATTTTTTAAAGAGTACAAGGGGAACTCTTCCAGAGACAGCGTGGCCAAGAATGTCCCAGAGGTCTGTGTGACCTGGGACAAGTCACTGCCCGTCTCTGTCCCCATGTCCTCAACCACTGAGTGACAATCCCAGTGCCTCTCCTTCCTCCGGGGACTGGCTTGTATTATTGTGTAGAACTTCACAGTTCAAGAAACAGGCAGGGAGTAAGGGGGCAGTGCACGGACATTGAGCAGGAAGGCTGTGGAGTCAGACTGCACGGGTTCAAATCTTAGCCTCTGCACTTAGCAACAGCATGGCCTAGAAGAGTCACTTCGCCTCTCGGAGAAAATAGTAGTTCAATGAGGGTGAAATTACTGAGACGTGAAAAGCCTCGGCACCTGGGCCGTGTGCCCCGAGTATGAGCTGTCCGTGGAGCCCGCACACCTTGGAGTGTGTACCAGATGCCGAACAGCGGGGAGCCAGCAGGACACAAAATAGTGGTTAGAGGTCTGTGCGTGCCCACAGTGACACTGCAAGGAAGGATTTATTTATCCACTTTCTGCTAATGCAGAAACTGGGCACTGAGAAGCAAAGTGACTTTTTTCACATCAAGTGATTCCTGTAAATGCCAGGATTAGGAACCAGATCTCCCGGCCCCCAGGGCACACGTTTCTCCCCAAGACGGTCCCCTGCCTGCCCTGAGCTGCCCAAGTCCTGGGGAAAAGGTCGGGAAGTGGAGGGTGAAGCCTCTGGTGAAGCTTAGGACTCACTTCTCTCTCCTGACCTTCCCCTTTCGACAGGGCCCCATGAGGTCGCCCTCTGCTCTGCCCAGGCTGGCTCCTCCCATGGGGTGTTATCCACCGGCTCCAGGCCGGCCGGCGTCTGCGTGGTTCCCTGGCCAGACCACCCTCCTCCCGTGCCACCTGTGGGAGACACAGCCTCTCCCAGGCCCTCTCATCCAGCACACCTGCTTCCCTGCACTGTGCTTCCTTCCACCTGCCAACCCCAAATGGGGCAGCCCCTGTGCCACGTCGACGTAGGGACCAAGAAACCTCTCTCCAGTGGTGCCGCTCTCCTCTCCAGGTGAAGACATCTGGCAGGAGGGGGCCCAGGCCCCTGGGGGGCCTTCCCTGAGCACGCCCCATGGAAGGTTGCGTCGGACTCCATGGCAAGATGACCAATACGGGAGCTCTCGCCTCTGCTCCCAAGGTTGCCCTCCTGGCTCAGAAGACAGAGGCCGTGGGAGATTCCGAGATGAGCTCTGGAACAAGGAGAGCATCTGCTTGTGCTTCGTCTCCTCTAACTCACTCTGTGACCTCCAGCTGGTTACTCACCCCCTCTGGACCTCATCTATAACATGAGGCAGTTGGACAAGAAGACTTTCGAGGGTCCTTCTGGCTCCTCCTGTGGTGAGGTTGAGCCGTCGTGAGAATAGAGGCATACAGCAGGCCAAGGGGGAGGTGTTTGTTCATTCATTCATGACACACTTATTGAGCACCTACTGAGTTCTCCACAAACAGAACTGGATCTATCTAGACGCGAACAACTGAGGCTCTGCCCCTGGGAGCTCAGTCCAGGTTGGCCAAAGAGATTGTGCTTCCCCGGCAAAGCAGGGCATGCACTCAGTGACCTTGCAGTTGGCCCATGCCCAGCAAATTCTGTACGGCTTTGATGTGAATGTACGAAGTGGGAGAGAAATGCAGGGGAAGGTTGTTGTTGTTGTTGTTGTTGTTGTTAATTTAAAATAGAATTGAGTGTCTTTGGTTATTCTGCTGGACCGGGGAGGAATGTTGTACTTCCGGTCTGAATAAAGAATACGGCAGTAAGCTCTTTGCAGAGTCTATGTCCCAGGACTAGCTTAAGGGACCCAGCTGGAAGGCCAGCCTCGCTCCGTTGTGATGAGCCTGCGGACTCTGTTGTTTCCTTGCAGGGAGACCTTGGGCAAATGACGTGCCCTGTCAGAGCCTCAGTTTTCACATCTCTAAAACGGAGACAGTAAGCCCCACCTGGCCTACCTCAAAGAGCAATCGGGAGGCTCTGAAATAGAGTGGAAGTGCTTTGCCAAGTGTGAGGGCTGGGCCTCCTATGGGTGATGGTGTTGTCCCCCAATCCCATCAGGAAAGGGGCTGCTTGGGTCTCAGACCTGGAGTTTGCCATTCCGACTCACAGAGAGGCCACCCCCCGTCCCCGAGCTTCCCTTGGGCCCAAGTACTGCTGAGACATGCCTTGCTGTGGGGGCACAGGGCCTGCTCCTCCTAGCTGGACAGACTGGACTGACCTTTGTGCACAGATCAGAAGTTTGGATAATCTGCCCCAAATGACAGAACCTCTGCACTCTGCCCGGGTCCCTGATGCACCCAGGAGTCAGACGGAGAGTAGAGTCAGGAAGCCTGGGTCTTGGTCCTGCATTCTCTCTGATTTGCTGCAGAACCTTGCCATCCATCCAGTCCCTCTGGGCCTCAGCTTTCTCACCTGTAAATTGGGGGCAGTGACCTAGCTCTGCCCTCAGGCATACAATACACCAGAATCAGACTGTGCCCCCCGAAAAGTGAGCATGCTTTGTACACTTAGACGTGGCTGGAGCCCATGAATGTTATCACGGACGCCTAGTCTCCAGCAAGCTCTAGATGGAAGAAGGCTAAGGGCTGGGGGAGCAAAAGAGTCCGTTAACAGACTGTGGGGCTGGGCGCGTGTTTATATAAACACCACCTCCGTAGCTGGAGGGAGGGGACAGCAGCTTCCCAGCTGTCTCTCTGATTCCCCTGAGGACATCCACTGGGTACAGCCTCGGCTGGTCTGGCCTCAGATGTGACCTCCCCTCCCTGGCCATATACCACCTTATTCCATCCCCTCCTGGGGTTCATTCCACATCCTCTGTTGCAGACCCCCTCAAGTTGCGAACATCCCCGCTGCCTCGCTCTAGCCTCCAGACCACCTCTCATGAGCCAGAGGAAGGGTTGACTGCTCCTCTCCCCCAACCCTCTGGGGTCATGGAAGCCCTAGGCTAGGCAGAGGACTCTTCTTCTAGACCTCTTGCAGCCATTTCTCATGGTCTGGCAACATGAGGGTCACGGACGCGATCGCAGATGTCCAGGCTTCCAGGTGGAATAAAAAAGGCTCACGTCCACTCTGCTCTGGGCTCCTTGTGTAAGCCCAGCTTCCCCAAAGAAACAGAACTGTGTGTACATTTCTTTTCCTTATTACAAGGCATTGGCCCTCATGGTTATGGAGGCTGAGAAGCCCCGTGACCGGAGGGGTCAAGCCAAAGACCCAGGAAAACAGACGGCCTGGGCTCCGATCTGAGTCTGAAGACAAGACGAGACCAAAGTCCCAGCTCAGAGACAGGCAGAGAGCCAGTTCTCTGTTCCCCCACCTTTCTGTTCCACGCAGGCCTCACATTCACCCACACTGGGTAGAGCAATCTGCTTTGCTCAGTCTACCGTTCAAAGGTTGAACTCCTCCAGTAACACCTCTCAGAAGCACCCGTAATAATGCTCAGCCAAATACCTGGCCCCCCGTGGCCCCAGTCAAGTTAACATAAAATTAACCACCACAATCCCTATCCCCTTTCCCATCACATAACTCCCTTGCCCCAGAAGCCTCTAGAAACAGGGTTTGGCCAACCAGAAGAGCCTCAGGTGACCAGAACGTCTCAGGTTCAGCACAGATTTAAAGTTGAATGTGGGTGGGATGGGGGGGGCAGCAACCTTTCCTCCCTAGGGATTTATGTGTTCCCCCCCAAGAACTATTTTATTTCCTTACCTTATATCTGCAGTGCAAAGAAGTCACTTAAGAATCCCTACCAGCTGTGTGTCCTTGGGCAAGTGACGTGTGCCCTTTGCAGCAACAATTTGTGGTCTCTCAGGGTTTTTGTGACAATTAAATGAGTTAGTACAGTTTGGCACACGGCAAGCATTCAGCAAGCGTCGGGAAAAAAGCCGTTTTCCCACCTCTCCCTTCTACCTCTTTCTACTTGTGATCTGAAGCAGCTATCCTGACCCCAGACTCTGTCCTAGGAGTTCTTAAACCAGTGTGCCAGAGGCCAAGGAACTCTCAAGAGAGCGTGCAAATTGTGTGTGTCTGCCTGTGTGTTTATTTTTCCCAGGCAGAGGGTCCATTGCTTTCATCAGCTTTCAAAGAGCTCTCTGCCGCTGAAAATAATAATAGTAATAATAAAGAATCCCTGTTAGACATCCCTGAGTCAGACCCTGACAGGCTCCTAGTCGAACTGTGTGGACTAGAAACTTGAGAAAAGTTGGGTGGTAACTTTTTTTTTTTTCCTAACATTTATTCATTTTTTTTTAAATTTTTTTAACGTTTATTTATTTTTGAGACAGAGAGAGACAGAGCATGAACAGGGGAGGGTCAGAGAGAGGGAGACATGGAATCTGAAACAGGCTCCAGGCTCTGAGCTGTCAGCACAGAGCCCGACGCGGGGCTCGAACTCACAGACTGCGAGATCATGACCTGAGCTGAAGTCGGCCACTTAACCGACTGAGCCAGCCAGGCGCCCCATGTTTATTCATTTTTGAGAGACAAAGCATGAGTGGGGGAGGGGCAGAGAGAGAGAGAGAGAGAGAGAGAGAGAGAGAATCTGAAACACGCTCCAGGCTCTGAGCTGTCAGCACAGAGCCCAACACGGGGCTCGAACTCACCAACCGGAGATCATGACCTGAGCCGAAGTCGGACGCTCAACAGACTGAGCCACCCAGGCACCTTGCACGATAACTTTTTTAAGGTAAAATCATGCAAATAGAAAATGAACAAGTGTCAAAGTTTCATTTAACTCGCTGATGAGGGAGCCAGGAGGACGTCATAGCGTCTCCAAGGAGAACTAAAAGAACAGACTAAAAGAACATTGCAGGGCAATCAGGAAGGCTGAAATGAATAACACATCAAGACGGAAAGCGACCATCGCCATCAGGACATTATCAATTCCATCTCCCCCAATCCATGTGTCTTTCTACGGACAAGGAGCATTTGCCTTAACATCAAGTGTCTACAATTCAAAGAGTTGGAAAGGAAACTCAAACACGAGGAAAGTTTGCAGATACCCCGGAGAGTGTGCTGGACTGAAGACAGTAATCGTTTCATGCCCGTTTCAAAGTATCGCGAGATTTTTTTCCCCACCTAACGGTACTGAAATCTCTGAATCTCACCTTCCTCGTCCATTAAATCAATGGGATAAGAAGACCTGCCTCAGAAGATAGCAGAGGGGTTATATTAGAGGGTGCTTGTAAAGTGTTTTGTGATTGTCAAACACTTTATGAATGTAGGAAATTATTTTTCACTGCTTTGCAAACTTCTCTGGAACTCAAGTGTAAAAGTCTGTTTCTAGAAACTGTTTCGAAACATGGTAACATTTCTTTAATATCCATTGACCTTTTTATAGTTCAGTTTTTAAGAAGGTTAAACAAGCCATGGAAAATGAGCAAAGAGCAGAAATAAGAGATTCATAGGGAAAAAACATACAAATGGGTACTAAACACGTAAGAATATGCTCCACCTCATCCATAATTTAAAAATGCAAATAAAACAGTAATGAAATACATTTTCTTTTCCTTTCAGATCGGCAAATATCTAGTGTTGGTAGGGGGTTGATATATACACTCACTCCCACACGTAAGGAAGTATGAATTAGTAAATCATTTGGGAAGATAGCTTGACAAATATTAATATTCTAAACGCAAATCCCTTTGACCCATAATCGTATTTGCGAGAACTTATCTGATAAATACACATGTGCATAAATACCGTATATAGGAATGTTCACCACAGCTTTGAGATCGCAAAACCCAGAAGCCACCCACGTAGGATACTGGCTGAGACATTTGCAATACATTCATCCAGCTATTAAAAATAATGAGGGAGATTGAAATGTACCTCATGGGAAATTGCCATTAGTCATGTCATTAAGTGGAAAAAGCAAGCTGCTGAAGGGCATCATGATCTCATTTGAGTAAGAAAAGGATAATGATGGCCTTATATATAAAAACATCACCTAGATACTGATCATTTCTGCACAGTTAGCTTTCGCTCCATAACAAATCACTCCAAAACTTGGTGGCTTGAAACAACAATTTTTTTGACTCCTGACTCTGGTTCAACCAGGTTCGTCATCTGATCTGGGCTGACCAGGCCATCTCAGACAGGCTTGCACACGCGCCTGGGGTCAGCTGGCCAGTGGGATGACCTCATTCCCACACAGGTCTGGGTCTAGCAGGCTGTCAGCTGGGTGACCGGGCCATGTGTCCCTCACTGGGCTTCCGTGTATAGCAGTCACAGGATCCAAAGGCTCTTGAGGTTTGGGCTCAGAATTCACAGGTCACTTCTACTGCCTTCTATCAGTCAAAGCAGATCACAAGACCAGCCCAGATTCGAGGGGTGGAAAACAGACTCCTCTTGATGGGGAAGAGCTTCAAAATGTGTCTACACTCTACCATAACCCCCAAATGGAGAGCTCATCAGACCTCTGCCCTGAACTCTCTGGGCACCTCCACCTGAACGTGTAATAGAGATCTTGAGCTTAACTTGTCTAAAACCAAACTCTAGGGGCGCCTGGGTGGCTCAGTCACTTAAGCTTCTGACTTCAGTTCAGGTCATGACCTCACGGTCTGTGAGTTCGAGCCTTACGTCAGGCTCTGTGCTGACAGCTCAGAGCCTGGAGCCTGCTTCGGATTCTGTGTCTCCCTCTCTCTGTGCCCTCCCCCACTCACATTTGGTCTCTATCTCTCAAAAATAAACATTAAGAAATGTTTTAAATAAATAAAATAAAAAATTAAACCAAATTCTATTTCTACCCACACCAAACCTGCTTTTTTCTTAGCCCTCCTTGTCTCAGCAATGGCAACAGCTTCCCACTAGTCACTCAGGATAGGGTCCTGAGAGCGATTTCGGCAACTACCTTTTCTAATGGGGCAGAAACTCCAGCGTTGGGCTCCCCCTCCTTGATGTCAGCCACAGGCATCCCCCCACTGCCCCACTGTGTTCACCGACCCACACCCGCGCTCCATTCCCCACTCGGCACCCAGAGATCCCGGGAGAACGTGAGTCAGCTCACAACTCTCAAAACCCTTCAGGTCTTTCTGTCCCGCTGGGAAAATGGTCAAAGTCCCCCTGGCCAACATGAAAGGTCCCGTCCCCTGCTTCTTTTCCCAGAGCTTTCTGTTCTAGCCACCTTGGCCTCCCACCAGCTGCTGCTCCAAGGAGCCAACTACAACCTGCCCCCGGGCTTTTGCACTTACTGTCCCTCCGCCTGAAACATCCTTCTCCAACTATCTGCCTCCCAGTCTCCACTGACAAGGCACCCACACTCCACCCCCACCTGACCATGTGTCTACAATAGCATACACGTCTAGTCACTGTGTGGCCCCTTGCCCCATTTTGTTAGTATCATAGCGCTTATCAACACCTGAAATATTGTACATTCATTTACTTATTGTCTATCTCCTGACAGACAGTGAAAGCCCCATCGGGTCAGGGATCTCCACTTATTTGTACATTGCCATCTTCCCAGGAATCAAAACAGGGCTTGTCACACCATAGGCACTCAGTACTTGTTACACATGCATGAATATGCACACTACACACACACACACACACACACACACACACACACACACCTGTATTTGCCTAGAAAGTTCCTGGACAGACACACAAAAAACGTGACAGCAATTGCCTTCCAGAAAATGGGCTGGTGGCATCACATGATGGTGAGAGAAATGTTTGTTTTCCCCGCTGCCCTGCAGTGTTTGGATGTTTGAACTATTTGTCATAAGTACAGAATTTTATACAGCAAAATGTTAATGAAAAAAACAGAATAAATGCTTTTTCTTACTTTTCTTGTGCTTTATGATTTCCATTCTGTTATCAAAGAAGATGTTTTTCTGCCTCTTCTGGTGCTGGAGGGATCTCCTAAGGGGACAGGAGGTCACCCAATGAGACCCTGCTGAAGATCACAGGCTGGAAAGCCTTCTCCGGGGCAGGGAGGGCAGAGATGGGATGATGAGAAGTGGACGGAGGGATCTGGGACACCGAGCCCCTTCACAGAAAACAACACACGGCAGGAAGGCCCAGAATCCGGGAAGAGAAGGTCCCAGGCCAAGACCCTTAGACGTAGGATGGATTTTAGAGTAATCTCAAGGAGATAAATGCAAAAGACAGTCAGGTGGGAAACATGCCTCATGGCAACCAGGCCAGGGAGCTTGTTTGCTGCCTCCCGATCTAGCAAAAGGGCAGATCCACATGGAACAGAGGCAACACCTTGAACTAGATCCTCTAATAAAGGTCTGAACAAAACATTACCGAGACCCAAGGACGAGGTACCTAAGGACTGGCTTCTGGTGTCCTGCCATAAACGAAGCATCTCTAGGATTCGGCTAAAAATGGATTCACCTTTGACAAGATTTTGAGCCCCTACCCTGTGCTCAGAACTTTTATTTAGGGCTATCTGGCCTCACCCAACCGGCGAGTTGAGACTCCTGCAATGAATATGAGTCCACTGAAGCAACTGAAAAGTCCAAGTGGGGCTGGATCTAAAACTCAGTCGCGATCCCATCTCTCTACCCTGCTTCCCTCTGCATCAGCCAGACTCTCAAGTTCATATCTTCCCGAAGTCATGCCAAGAGAGATGCTCTTTCCAGGGGTCATCACAAAGGTCCTGGGATTGAGCGCCACTGGCCGTGTCTGAGGCACAGACCATCCCTCAGTCTATCTATCCATAAGGCTGAGGTGGGAGCACAGTGTTCTGACTGAGCCTAGGGTGCAGACAGGAGTAAAGTCAGTTCCACCACAACTACACGGGTTGAGAGTGGACAAAGAGGGGATCCCCCAGGAAAATTGGGATGCTGGTACCAGATGAAAGAGAAATGGATTCTGGATTGACAAACAATAGGTATTCACTATAAACCCAAAATGATACCTATTTATGCCACGTAAGAATGCTTTCAGCTGCAGAAAGTAGAAATCCAAACTAACAGTGGCTTACACAAACATGGACTTAAATTTTTCACATAAGAAACCTGGAGGTAGGACCAGCATGTCTATAATTCTCTTGACCTTTCCCTTGTGGCCACGTAGTGGCTGCCTTAGCTCCAGCCATCACATCTGCTTTCAAGTCAGGAAGAAGCAAACAAAGAGGTGTCAGGGGCATCTGACTCTTCTGTTAGGAAAAACAAAGCTCTCCCACAAATCTCCCAGCAGACTTCCACTCTTAAAGAGTCTGTATCCAACTGGGCTGCATGGGTGGCTCAGTAGGTTAAGTGTCTGACTCTTGATTTCTGCTCAGGTTGTGACCTCACAGTTGTAAGATCAAGCCCTGTGTCGGGCTCCGCGCTGGGTATGGAGCCTGCTTCAGATTTTCTCTCTCCCTCTCCCTCTGCCCTTCCCCCAACTCATGCATGCTCTCTCCTCTCTCTCAAAAATAAAGACTTTTTATTCAAGACCTTGTCACAACGCCACACCCAGATGCAAGGGAAGCTGCAAAAGCAAGTATTTAGGTTTCCCCAGCCTCTATGGTAGAGGCTGGCCATGGGGGAGGAGGTGGGAACGGGTATCTGGTCATCAAAAATGACTCCACTGCCACACAGGCATTGTGGTAGTGACTTGCTGGGGTGACAAGTTCAGAAGAAAGCACAGAGCTAGACATTGAACGTTTTGGATCCGGAACCACAGCTCTCTCTCCTTTGCCACGGTTTCTCTGAAACCCAGTCTGGGAGCCAAGAGCAACCAAATTATTTTTCTTTTACACAAAAGAGGAGAATCACTTCATTAGAAGATAAAAAGTCCCTGGGGTGCCTGGGTGGCTCAGTCGGTTGAGTGTCCGACTTCGGCTCAGGTCCCATGATTGCACAGTTCGTGAGTTCAAGCCCTGCATTGGGCTCTGTGCTGACAGCTCAGAGCCTGGAGCCTGCTTCAGATTCTGTGTCTCCCTCTCTCTCTGCCCCTTCCCTGCTCATGCTGTGTCTCTCTCTGTCTCTCAAAAATGAATAAAGTTAAAAAACTTTTTAAAAAAGAATATTAAAAGCATCAAGAAGATGGAGAGATGAGCGGGAGTCGTCCATTTCTCCCTCCTTCTCCCCTTCCAGAGGCTCTGTGACCTCTTCCACAATGGTTCCTAGGTGCTCTTTATTCAGACTTCGGTGGTATAAAATAAACTGCCTGGGAATTCAGGAAGCCTGAGTTGGGTCCCCTCCCTATCACATGTGTCTGTGGGTCAATTTGCTCCCCCTTTCTGCAACTCTGTGTCCACATCCATAAAATAACACTGGTCAAGATGGTCCCTGAGGTCTCTTCCAGTTCTGATATTCTTTGTTCCTCATAAAGCCAGGGTCTGAGCCCAGACCTGTTGCCTGGATTCTCAGGAGACATTGACTGACTTCCTTTATGATCCCCAGCGTCCTGGTCAGAAACTGGCTCAAATAAGCACGGACCCCTTCTCTCCGGGAAGGCAGAGATCAAGATTAATCACTGTGGGGGGCGCCTGGATGGCTCGGTCGGTTAAGCGTCCGACTTCGGCTCAGGTCATGATCTCACGGTCTGTGAGTTGGAGCCCTGCGTCGGGCTCTGTGCTGACAGCTCAGAGCCTGGAGCCTGTTTCAGATTCTGTGTTTCTCTCTCTGCCCCTCCCCTGTTCATGCTCTGTCTCTGTCTCAAAAATAAATAAACATTAAAAAAAAAAAGATTAATCACCGTGGTTTGCCATGTACCTTGGGTTCTGCCAAGAAAGGTTCCAAATGGAAGCTATTCCTAATGTTTCTCTGGGGTCACCACTAACAAAATGATCCCCTCCAGCCAATTGCTTGGTTCCCCCATCTGGAGTGACATGCTTCTGGAGTAGAAGAACAGAAGGAGCCTGCACCGTCACACAATAGGGCTTTTCCACTCCTTACAACAGAGTCCTACCCATTGGTATCATCTTGGGAAGCTGTGAGTCTGCGGGTGTGCACATGTGGGTGCGTGTGTGCATGTGTGTGTGTAGCGGAGAAAGCTCTCTGACCACAATTTATCTTTACTGCTTCTCCTCCATGCCAGATATGTTCCAGCTTTTAGAAGTCACTAGTTGACCTGGAGTCTGACAAAGGAATGAGTAATCCCCAGAATCCAACAAGGGCTCATGCAGCCCAGAAACACTTACAGAGTCCTCTCCTGTCTTCTGGGCCCCAGAGAAACAAAGACAACAAGACATGGTTGTTGGCCACATGAGTGGACAGTCTAGCAGGAAGGGACAGACACTTCAGGAGAACTTAGGACCTGGAGGGATAGGAGTCGTAATGGAACCCCGTGGGCGCACTGTACTGAGCTGATTCGATCTGCCTAGGGAAGCCGGAGAAGACTTCCTAGAAGAGGGGGCATTTGGCTTGGGCCTTGAAGGATGAGTAGGACTTTGAAAGGTAAAAAAAAAAAAAAAAAAAAGTAGGGGTAAAAGCACTCTGGCTGAAGGAATGATTATATAAATGGAAAGAGGTGGATTGGAAAGCTATGAATCTTAAGCTTCAGGGCCCTTGCTTGCACGGGCCCTTTCCGAGATCTAATTTTGCACTGGGCCCCCCAAATTGCTTAAATTTCAGGCTCCACAAAACCTGTGTCTGCCACCAGATCTAAAGGATTTGGCACATGGACACAGGAATAAGGATGTCTGGGGCTGAGTTTGTCTTCTATCCCCAAATCTCCCTTGGGGTAATCAAATGGGGGCCACCTAGCCAACCCAGGTACCTATTCAGACAATGCCTGAATGGGTTCAGTAATCCCAGACAACAAAAGGACTGGCTGCCGATGGCAGAACCCACACACAGCCTGGAAGGAGAACTCAATGGAGCTTTCTCTGCAGACTTCAACGCAGCAAACTGTCTAGGGCAGCCTGCATTCCTGATAGTAATGCCAGGCTATCTGTACTAAGCCCCGGTGAGGATCCTCAAAGCAGCATGACCAAGGGATGCATACAGTCTGGTCTCAAGTACACTGCATGTCCCATGCCACGTTCAAACCATGCTGGTGCACGTGGGGTCACCATTCCTTACTTCCAGGCCCCCAAGAGCACGTCTTGGTCTTTGTTGGTTCATTTGCTTGGAGTGAAGTTTGAAGCCCTCCCTCTATATGGAAGAATTTCAGCAGAAGACTCTGCTAGGAGAGCTCCAAAGTTCAGCCCTCTGCTGTCCTTGTTCATGAGCAGCGGGATGTGGACAGTTACCCGGGCAGTGCTCTGTGCCCACATGGGTGCTCTCAGCCACACGAGGTCCCTCCCCATCAGCCTTCCCAGAGCCAGTGCTCCGGGGAGACAAGCACCTGGATCTAAGTGCTCAGGGAGCCCATGCAGACATTGCTGGCTAATGTCTCACCGGCCAGGAAAGTCAGACCCAGCACCCATGTGGGAGGGGACCACACAATTGGGTGGAGATCCAGAAGTGCGGTTCAAGGCAGGCCCATGGCACGTGACCCTAAGCAGCTTAATTCAAAACAGGAAATAATTTCTCTGCACTTCACTTTCCCCAGCTCTGAAGTGGAACACCTAAAATCGATGCTCTGGGCAATCCCTCCTCCTATCAACCTTCCTGTAATGACAAAATCACGACGGAAATGAACCTTGAAGATTGGCCGAAACAAGACAAAAGTGCACTTCGAATAATACAATATAGATATAATACATGTAAATATCATATATATAATATAGACATCAAGTTGATAGATTGATAACAGATAGATAATAAATAGAAGGATCCTGGGGTGCCTGGTTGGCTCAGTCAGTTAAGCATCCAACTTGGGCTCAGGTCATGAACTCACAGTCTGTAGGTTCGAGTCCCACGTCGGGCTCTGTGCTGACAGCTCAGAGCCTGGAGCCTGCTTCAGATTCTGTGTCTCCTCTCTCTGCCCCTCCTCCACTCATGCTCTCTCTCTCTCTCTCAAAAATAAATAAACATTTTAAAAATTAAAATAAATAGAAGGTTTCCCTGGAACCAGAAAAACAACCAGGAAGAGAGGAGGCTTAACAATGGTCCATGAGAAAAAGGTGTAGGTAGGTGATTTATTCAAAGGTGAGTTCGGTAGAAGTTAGCAGTGTTCTGCAGCCTCCCAAATGAGTTAATGGAGCCTTCGGCTGCATGAGTAGAAGCATTAAGTGCAGACTGAAGGAGGTGATACTCTTCTCGATAATCCAACCCAAGTGCAGTGATGCATTCCCTTCCTGGTGCTTCTTCTTAAGGGTAGGGGCGCCTGGGTGGTTCAGTCAGTTAAGCATCTGACTTCGGCTCAGGACATGGTCTCGCGTTCATTGAGTTCAAGCTCCTCATCGAGCTCTGTGCTGTCAGCTCAGATCCTGGAGCTGCTTTGGATTCTGTGGCTCCCTCTCTCTCGGCACCTCCCCCACTCATACTCTGTCTCTCTTGCTTTCAAAAATAAATAAATATTTTTTTAAAAGAGAGAGAGAGAAGTGTAGACCAGCTGGACTGTGTTTAGCAGCGATGTCCTATGGAGAGAGATGAGACTGACACCACCTGAACCCCCATCAGCCTTGGCCTCACTGTGAGTGGATCAAGGCGCTATTGTGTGAATCCTCATTGGAGGCAGTGGGGAGCCCCCAGCACCATCTGTGTGAATTGTTCTTGCCTTAAAATTGCGCTGGATTCCAATCACACTCCAGATTTAACTACCTATTTACAGGAAGTGTAGAGGATAGAAGAACAGATTAAATACCACGAATAAGCAATCAGCCACATTCAGAATATGGGCTAGTCGACAGGACAAATGACTGTGTTTCTCCAACAAATCTGTGATGTAGGGAAAAAATGGGGGCAGAACTATTACAGGATAAAAGATGCTTAGGAGATATAACCATAAAAAAAAAAATCTTAGATGCCATCAAGAACTCTGAATATGGACCGAGTAATAGAAGATACTGAAACTTGCTGTAAATTGTGTAAATTGTCAAAACCACGTGGTCCGGCTTTTTAACATCCCTTTTTGTTAGAGATGTATACTAACATCTCGGGATTTGCTTGAAAATGTTTGGGATTTTCTTGAAAATACCCCAGCAAACAAACACACGGAGAAAGAAGGGAGGAGGGAGACAGAGGAAACGTGGCTGAAGAAATGTCAACAGCTGTTGACAGTTGTTGATAGGCATGTGGGGCTTCATGAGCTCTCCTCTCTGCTTTAGGATACGCTAGATTTCCATAATAAAAATACTTGAATCCAGAAGCCGTTCATTTATTAAAAACTAAAAGGGAAGAACAGAACAGAGAAGCAAAAAAAAAAAAAAAAAAAAAGATCTAGAAGGCACAGTTTCTCAAAACCAGATCTCCCAAGAGTGGCGTGAAAGGAGCCAAGGGAGGCTTGGGAGGCAGGTGAGGGATTCTGGGGGATCGAAGCCTGCGCTCAAGTGTTTGAAGGGCTTGTCTGGACTAAGAAGGAAGGCTTGCTCTGTGCAGTCCCGGTGGGCCACAGTGGGACCTGTGCGGAAATCACAGGAAGCCAAGTTTAAGGTCAACGCGAAGAACTAACAGGCAAGGTTTTCCAGAGGTCCCTTCCCTCCCCCCTTCTCCAACCTCTTCTTCATGCACAGCCCTTCATGAGCCCCGCGTGTCAGCCACACTAAATCATGTGAGGCTCCCAGAAGACACCAGGCACATTTCTATCTCATGCCCTTTGCTCTGAGCATTCCTTGGCCAGGCAGTACTCCCCTCAACCCGGCTGTTAGAATTCGGCTCAAGCTCCAGGGCCCGACTCAACGCTGCCCTCCCCACACTCCCTCCACCTCCCCTTGGAAATAATAAAGTCCTCCAAGTTCTTGGAAGCTGCTGGTGCCTGTTACATGCATGGGACTTGGAGGTTCAGGAAGAGCTTATGTCATCTTTATAGACAGATAACAAAGATACATTATCTTTTATAATGGATCTTTCTTTTCACTTCCACAACATTATGTACCCTTATTTATTTTTTTTAAGTTTCTTTATTTTGAGAGAGAGAGAGAGAAAGCACATGTGCAGCAGGGGGAGGGGCAGAAAGAGAAGGAGAGAGGTAGAGAATCCCAAGCAGGCCCCGCACTGGCGGCACAGAGCCCCACGAGGGTCTCAAACTCACAAACCTCGAGGACAAGACCTGAGCTGAAACCAAGAGGCTGACTGCTTAAGAGCAGTCCTTAAAGTAAGAGTCAAGACTCAGAGAGTGGTCCCTACCATTGGCCACCCGCCATGGTCCCCAGGATGTCAATGGAGTGACCGAAAGAGAGAAGGAGCCAATGAGGTCCCAGTGGGGTCACCTCCACCCACCTGGACTGCTCCCTGGCACTGTCAGGAGTGGGGGGGATTTTGGGAGAAGAAGGCCTCTGTCCTCTTCCCCAGCTGCCAGGGCCCTGACCGCTGTGTGACCCCTGGGGGTGGGGACCTGTGCTCCCAGGAAGGAAGGTTACAGGCCTCTTATTGCCAGGAGGCAATAAAGTCATTTTGTGGTAATTAGAATCCTAACCAATTTAAGTCATTTTATAGCTCCCAAACAATTACCTGGTGATTCTTATCTCTCCAAGAATCCTGAGATGTTATTTGAAGGGGGTCATAAATTAAGAACCTGGTTGGGGGATGGGGAGAGACAAGAGGAGACAAGGAAATGGCTGCCCTCGGTGATAGGAAAGGAGAAAACTGTAGGCGCCCCATCAGTGTCCCTGCTCCCTTCATCAGCTGGGGACAAGGCAGGCCTATCCTTATGGATTTAGTAGGAGGAAAACATTCTATCCCTAGAAGCTTCCTCTCCAGAATTGTGAAATCTCAGAGCCAGAAAGCCTACAGAAACATCTAGTCAAGTATCTCCAAAATTAGAAACCCTGTATATCTGTGGTTCATTAGATGCTTGTAGGTATGGGGTGAAAAGCATTCCGAGGTCCAAGGGTGAATCCACCCGGGAAATCTGTAACCTGGGTCCCTTGGAGAGAATCAGAGAGCCCGTTGCATCTCAAAGATTCTGGAAGATCTACAGAAAAGAGACCAAGATTTACAGGAAGGCTGAACTCAGTAAAACCTCGTGTGTCTCAGACTTTGACCAGTGAACGTTTTCACTCCCACAGGAAATCTATTAATAGCACCATAAACCTCTAGAAACATGAAACTATTTGCCCAAGTTTCCTTCTTGTTCTTGGGTGGAAAGACTGAGTGGGTGTCTGATCCATGACACTAGAGGACCCCAGTTAGGACAGGTAATTGCACACCGCAGTTGGCAGTCTGCCATCGGTGAATACCTTTGGAAGATAAAGGTGGGGGGGAGGGTACAACGTCCATTTTTATGCCTTACCTGAAAGGCCACATGAAGGGGGGAAAGGAAGGTAAAGGGAACCTTTTGACAAACCAAAAATGGGGCCACCAACTAAAGCTCATCTCCAAAAGTGATAGGAAGAGATTTGTTCTGTGGGTTCCAAAGGGGCAGAACTAATCCAGTTAAAGAAGGAACTTTCTAACAGTCAAAGTCACAGAAAGCAGAGCAGATGGCCTCAAGAAGGAATGAGCTCCCTGACAGCACATGTGTCTGAGCCAAAACTCATTAGAGCGTAGTATTCAGTCAATTAGTAAATATTTGCAAACCTATATTGTTCAAAGTACTATCTTAAGGTAGAAAAACAATAGCGAGCAAGTTAAACTTCCTTCTGTACTGAAGTTTATATTCTGAGGAGGAGGAAAGACAAACAGATAAGAACCGAATAAGCAAAAATAAACATACTAATTTCAGAGAACTACAAAGATTTTAAATGCGTGATATGATAGTAACAGGACAGGGGCAAATGGAGTTAGGATGACCGTGTGAGGCCTCTATGGGATCAAGACACTTGAACTGAGGCCTAAGCAATGGGACAAAGGCAGCTCTGAGAAGATCAGGGGCACTGCCCTGTGCATACAGTTCAGCAAGTTCAAAGGCTCTGCAGTGAGAATAGTCTGGACATGTTCTTAGGACACAAGGAAGGCCAGAGTGGTGGCCCATGGTGGGTGGTGCAGGAGAACACTGTGGACGAGAGCAGAAAGGGACTGCACATTCTAGCATCCAGTGGCCTACAAGCCCGTGCACACTTGTGGTTCTGGGAATCCATGACAACCCCCCTGACTGAGTAGAAAGAGATAACAGGGCCTCTCTCCCTTGACAAATGTCAACAATCTCAGGCTCGGGCCTTAGTTCCCTTATCGGATAATTGAAAGCCAGACCTACCTTGCAAAGATGCTACTTGGATCAGTGACTACATATTTATCTATTAAGCACAGATACAGTACTATGTGCCATCATAAACACTTTATAAACATTACTCATTGATCCCTCCTAACAGCCTTTAGGAGGTAGACCCTGTTAGTATTCCCACTTTGTCGATGGGAAACTGAGGCAGAGAGTCCCCCAGCACCTCTGATGCATAGTAGATGCTAAGTACACCTTAGCTACCATATGCATAGATTAAAAGTTTCAGGGGATGCAAATAAAACATCCTCTATGATCTCTGTGTTCCCTTGCCCCCATTTTCAAAGCTCTCAAAAGGAAGCATCTACACATCTTTGCAAATTCTCAGTAGGAAATTACCCAAGTGAATCACACAGGACTGATATATACAACCCACCTCTAATGCATGAGGGTAATCAGGAGTCTGGCAGTCATCCTTATCAAAATTCCAATGGCATATTTCAAAGAAATAGAAAATGATCCCAAAATTTCTACAGAACCACACACACACACACACACACACACACACACACACACACAAACCAACTAGCTAAAGCAATCCTGACAAAGAAGAACAAAGCTGGAAGCATCACATGACCTGATTTTTAACTGTATCACAAAGCTATAGTAATCAAAATAGTGTGGACTGGCATAAAAACAGACACATAGACCAGTGGAACAGAAACAAAAACCTTCACATATGTGGTCAACTCCTAAAAGGGTGCCAAGAATGCATAATGGAGAAAGGATAGTCTGTTCAATAAATAGTGTTGGGAAAACTTGATATCTACATGCAAAAGAATTTTCATCAAGCCCTTATCTTACACCACTCACAAACATGAACTCAAAATGGATTAAAGGTTTAAATGTAAGACGTGAAACCATAAAACTCCTGGAAGAAAACAAAGGGAAAACCTCCATGACATCGGTCCTGGCAATAATTACTTGTATATAACACCAAAAGCACAGACAACAAGAGCAAAAAATAAACAAACGATTACATCAAACTACAAAGGTTCCACACGGCAAAATGAAAAGTCAACCCATCAACAAAATTAAAAGAATGGGAGAAAATATTTGCAAACCGTGTGTCTGATGAAAATATAAGGAACTCTTACAACTCAATAGCAAAAAAAAACCAAAAAACCAAAAAACGAAACCAAAAACAAAAGCCAATTTATTAAAAATTTAAAAATTAACAAATGGGCCAGTTAAAAAAATGGGCAAGGGACAATAGACACTTTTCCAAAGAAGACAGGCCAGAGTAGACGGCCCAGCACATGAAAAGGTGCTTAACATTGTCAGGGAGACGCAAATCAAAAGCACAATGAGACACCACCTCTCATCTGCTAGCACGGCTGTCATCAAAATGACAACAGATAGCAAATATTGGCGAGAGTGTGGAGGAAAGGGAATCCTTGCACATTGTCGGTGGAAATGCAAATTGATGCAACCAGTGTGGAAAACAGTACGAAGGCTCCTCAAAAAATTACAAATAGAGAACAGCATGGATGGACCTGGAGAGTAGAATGCTAAGTGAATGTCAGTCAGAGAAAGACAAATACCATATGTGGAATCTAAAAATCAAAACCAACAAACAAACAAAAAACAGAAACAGACGCAGAAGTAGAGAACAAACGGGTGGTCACCAGAGGGGAAGGATGGGGAACGGACAAAATAGGTGAAGGGGATTAAGAAGCAACAAACTTTCAGTTATAAAATAGACAAGTCACAGAGACAAAAAGTAAAGCATCGGGAATACAGTCAATAAGGTGGTAACAGGGGCGCCTGGGTGGTTTAGTTGGTTGAGCGTCCAACTTCGGCTCAGGTCATGATCTCACAGTTCGTGAGGCTTAACCAACTGAGCCACCCAGGTGCCCCTAAACAAGTAAACTTGAAAAGAAAAAAAGATGAATAAGTACTGTGGATCTTATTATGTACAGCGTGGTGACTCTAGTTAACGACACTTTTATTCTCGAAATTTGCGAAGAGAGTAAATTCTAAGTGTTCTCACCACACACACCCCCCAAAAGTAACTGTGTGAGGTGATAGATGTATTAATTAGTTTGACTATGGTAATCGCTACACGACGTATATCACACCACCGTGTTGCACACACCCAACACATACAATTTTTATTTGTCGATTATACCTGAATAAAACCGAGGGAAAACATCTTGCAGTCAAGGGAGAAGGTACCACTGTGTAGAGTTACACAGGTTGTTCACAAGCTATAGGACTCCAAGGGGACTCGGATTTGCTTAGCCCTCAGGCCATTCATTCTCATCACACCCCTAGAGGGTCAGATGAAAATCCCCACTGTATAAACTGGGGGAAATGAGGCTCAAGTAAAAGTCGATGGTCACCCACAGGAAGGAGTAGAACTCGACACTCCAAAGGGCTTTCCTGTGACCCCACACCACACTGACACTGCAGGGGCTTGAGGGGATGGACGTCTAACCTTCAAGAGATTTCCTTATGAGGGGTTCTTGGACCTGGGATAGACTACTCTCTGGTCATGAAAACCAAGCAGTATAAACTGTGGCTCGACAGAAAGAGAAATAAGTCTGTGTTCCCTCCTATGTTGAAAAAAAGTTATCTTTACTACAGAATGTATGTTTCACACATTTTACCATGTTAAAAAGTTTATTTATTGAGAGAGAGAGAGAGAGAGCATGAGCAGGGAAGGGGCAGAGAGAGAGAGAGGGAGGGAGGCAGGGAGAGAGAGAGAGAGAGAGAGAAAGAGAGAGAGAATCCCAAGCAGGTTCCATTGCTCTCAGCGCAAAGCCCGGTGCGGGGCTCAAACTCACAAACCATGAAATCACTACCTGAGCTGAAATCAAGAGTCAAACACTCAAACAAATGAGCCACCCAGGCCCCCCTACCATGTTAAAAAGTGCCTAAAGGGTTCCGAAAAGATCTTGTAAAGCAAACAAGGATATTATTTAAGACATTTCCATTTAACTTTAACTGCAATTTATTCAGAACTCTAACCTTCTGTGAACTTCTGACTCAGACTATTTCCTTATTGTACACCCACAACACCCTGTGGGCATGGGCGTCTATATTTTCAGTTAAACTCTACCCCGGATGTAGCATTTCCCTCCATTAGGCCTGCAGACAACAAATCACGCAGTGCTGTATTCACACTACGCATGACGTTGTCCCCACAGACGGCTTCCCTCTCTCTCCCTACGGTTGTTGCAAATATTTCAAAATATTTAGCGTGCTGGTAAGAAGCGCACGTAGGTACTATAGCATCACACACATTTTACTACTCTGATAGCTGAACTTCAATATAATCAGTTTCCTTTCGAATCCCCTGTATTTCAGTTCATCCATTCTGAAAGCATTGTTCGGCGAAGGGACCCACAGCATCACCAGACCGGTGGCTCCAGAAAGCCAGGGACCTCCCCTACGGACCGCCTTGTCTTCTGGCAGGAGTGTCCATCGCTGGAGACCATGGAAGCCTTTCTTCACTCTGCAGCTCACTCAGAGCTCCAGCGTCTCCCCAACATCCGTCCCGCCTCGCCTCTCATTCATGCTGCAAGAAATCGCAGCCTCAGTGTGCTTGCCTGCTGCCCACAGCATTAACCTCGGCCACCCAGAGCTTTTCCCAATCACACCTGCTCTGCCCCGGGCGCAGGGAAAGCCCCCCACCCCTCTGGCCTTCAGAGGGAAGCTGTCTGTAGCTAGAGTGCTGATAAACTGAAAAGTTACACCCAGGGCCAGGATCAGGCTGTGTCTGCAGAGTCCCTCAGAAGCAATGAACACAGCTCGCAAACTCCCTCTGATGCCAACTGCATTCTGCTAACGGGCTCAGGTTCCCTTCCAAGGAAGCCGAAAATGCCGCCCCAAATATTTTCCAATGAGTCTAAAGCCGGGACTGAAGGACGTTCCATCACCTTTAGTGAAACCTCCCCTCCTTGAATGACCTGACCCAGATCTTCAAGCACACTGCCCTCCGGGGGAAACGTGGGGTGATGCTTTGCCACCTGGATGCTCGATGAGGGCTGGAGGGTCCCACATTTCGGGTTGCATGTGGGGGCACCACGGAGCCATTCTGCTCTCCAGGTGGCCGGCCATCTGCTGTTCATTCACCAGGGTGTTTGCAAAGCCCTCTGCAAAGGTGAAGCCCAGGGCTGGGGACAGAAGATCCCAGGCTAGCCATGGGAAGATTCTGGATTCAAGCCCAAATTTCCCTTGCCTGCTGGATGCATCTGGACAGCAGCTCCCCACATCCCTGGGCCTCACAGTTCCCATGTGTAGAACGAGAAAGGAAGATGGGGTATTTCCTCTCTTTGAGGCTTTGGGTACGGACATCAAAACCAGAGTCCCTTCAAGGGCGGGGGTGGGGGGTGGGGGATGGCAGTGCTGTCCACAGCCAGCGCTGCCGAACCCAGAGCCCCCTGCCATGAGAAGGACCCCCTTCCTGGAGGCAGGAGGTCCAGGGGTGTTCAGCCAACAGTCCAGGAAGTGCAGGGGACCCAGGGCTATGCTCAGGGACAGGGCTGCCCATCGCTGGGTCTTAACCTTCCTTACATACATACTTCTTTCCGGGTCCCACGGGGTCACTGCCGTGCTGACCGGGGTGAGGAAGGCTGGCCCTGGAGCCCTCTGGGAGTGGCACATGGGCCACAGTGCATGCCATCCCTGCCTCCCCCGGGAGGATCCCGAGTGGGCGTGCAGAAAACAGGGTGGGGACTCATTGCCCCAAAAAGTCTCTCGGGCCAACCCTTGGCTCACAGCGGGGGGTTAGGGGGGCAGAGAGGCGAAGGTCCTCGCTCAGGGGCACACAGTAGTGTCAAGAGAGCTAGGATGTGGTCTCTCTCCCCATTTTTACTTATTTCATTGTTGGTTTTTTTCATGACAAAAGGACGACACGTTTGCTGCATGACGCAGGCAACACAGAGGTGATGTATGAAGACAGTCATCTCCTCTCGCTCTCGCCCCTCAACCCGCACCCTATGCGTGGTGAGCCTGTGCTCCTCCACGGGGCCCCCCAGGGGCGAGGGCAAAGCCACCTGCACCTGCTCACCTGGTCCCAAAAGGCACAGAAGGGGAGCTGGCACTCCGGAGCTGATGGGGGCCGCCTCCCGGCTGTATTCAGAAGGCGTCTCTCCTTGGCCCCACTGACCTGGAAGAGAAAGGGGCTGTCAACCTTTTTTTTTCCTAAGGTGGATGCCAGTGCAGATTTCTGGAAAGGGGTCTTAAAACACAAGACCCTTAAGGGGCGCCTGGGTGGCTCAGTCGGTTAAGAGTCCGACTTCAGCTCAGGTCATGATCTCATGGTTTGTGAGTTCGAGCCCCACATCGGGCTCTGTGCTGACAGCTCGGAGCCTGGAGCCTGCTTTGGATTCTGTGTCCCCCTCTCTCTCTGCCCCTCCGCTCCTTGTTCTCTCTCTCTCTCTCCCTCTCTCAAAAATAAATATTTTTTAAAAGCCCTTAGCACTTGTTGGGAGGAGCACTGGGTGTTGTATGGAAGCCAATTTGACAATAAATTATATTAAAATTAATTAATTAATTAAAATAAAATAAGATGTTGATGATTGAAAGGATAAAGGGACACCCCCAGAGTCTATAGCTCATCTATCTCACACAGTGAAACACTGCCAACAAGATTATTTTGCGTGCATAATACGACCACTTCTCCCTCTTGTTGGATATTATCTCCTCTTTGAGATGCTTTGTAATAAATGCCAGTATATACTCTCTTCCAATGCTCGCATCACTCGAGGATGAGTTTTGTTTCTGATACAGCAAAATGGATTGAGCCTAGCCTGGTAACAGTATATGTATGATACAGGTCGATTATTTGGGTTTGTACCATTTTGGGTACTGGCTTAAAGATAATGACTTTTTGCTATATAATTTTATTGTAATGACTTTCAATCTCTGCTAATCACATTACTTAACTAAAATTGTGAGTAAATAAAAACTTTTATAAATTCCAAAAATAAAACAAAATAAAATAAAATAAAACAAAACAAAACAAAATAAAACAAAACAAAACAAAATAAAATAAAATAAAATAAAATAAAATAAAATAAAATAAAGGCCTTTGTATGCCCCAGGAAAGGCCATCCTTCCTGGCCACCTGCCCTCACCCAGCTTCCAACTTCATCACCTCCAGCCTCGTGGTTGGTCTCCCAGCTTCCAGAACCACCCACTCAGTACCTTTCTACAGCACTACTGGAGTGAGCCTCCAAATCCACGACTGCTGAAAACCTTCCAGTGCCTCTGCGACCCCAGTATTTGCCAAGATATCCAGGCAGAAGGTCCAGAACCCACCCCACCCCCACCAACCCTTTGTGATCTGCCCCCAGGAGACCTCACCAGCCTCACCTCTACTGAAACTTCCCACTCACTATTTCCTTCCATCCCTTGCAATTACTTGTAGTTCTTGGAAGAGATTATGCATTTTTTTAACCGAACTTTCTGTTTGGGGCGACTTGTATGTTCACATGTAGCTGTAAGGAATCATAGAGAGCCAGCTCAGGTACCCTTTACCTGGCTTTTCCGATGGAATCTGGAAAAGTTACAAAATCACCACCAGGATACTGACATGGACACAGCCAAGATACAGAACATTCCCAAAAGGGAATCTCTCAGGTGGCCCTTTCATAGCCATGCCCGTCCCTCCCGCCCTCTCTCCATCCCTAACCCCTGGCAAGCACTCATCTGCTCTCCCTTCTAGAATTCTGTCCTCTCAGTAATTTATATGAATGGGATCCCACAGCCTTTGCCTGTTGGGGTTGGCCGTGTTCACTCACAGTGGTTCCCCTGAGATCCATCTAAAGCTGGGGCGTGTGCCGGGGGTCTGCTCCTTTTGTCGCTTGCTGGGTTCTGTTCCCTGGTATGGATGCACCATGGTTCGCTTGCTGACTCGCCCACTACAAAACAACAGTTGGGTCGTTTCCATGTTGTGGCTATCGTGAATAATGATGCTGTAAATACCGGAGCACAGATCTGGCGTGAACCCAAGTCTTTATTTCTCTGCAGGCCTGGGGAATGCTCGGCAATGCAATGGCTGGGTTGCACGGTCAGCTTTGCAGGAAACTACCAAGCTGTTTTCCAGAACAGTTGGGCCATCTTATGTTTCTACCTGCAGCATACGAGCAATCCAGCTTCTCCACAACCTCACCAACCTTTAGTGTTGTCACTATTTTTCATTTTAGCCCTTCTGATAGTTAGGTAGTGTGAAATCTCCTTGTGGTCTTTGTTTGCATTTCCCAGATGGCTAACGACATGGAATATCTTTCCCTGTGCTTGCCGTCGTCCGTGTATCTTCTCTGGGGAAACCTCTTCATCTATTCCAGTCATGTTCTTTCTTTTTTTAATTTTATGTATTTAAATGCAAGTTAGCTAACATACAGTGTAGTATTGGTTTCAGGTTAGAACCCAGTGATTCATCACTTAATATGACACCCAGGGCTCATCCCAACAGGTGGCCTCCTTAATGCCCATCACCCGTTTAGCCCATCCCCCACCCACCTCCTCCACCAACCCTCCGTTTGTTCTCTGTATTTAAGAGTCTCTTATGGTTTGCCTCCCTCTCTGTTAGTAACTTATTTTTCCTTCCCTTCTCCTATGTTCGTCTTGTTTCTTAAATTGCACATATGAGTGAAATCATGTGATATCTTTCTCCGGCTGACTTATTTCATTTAGCATAGTACATTCTAGTTCCATCCATGTTGTTGCTAATGGGAAGATTTCATTCTTTTCCATCGCTGAGTAATAGTCCCTTGTGTCTACATACACACCACATCTTCTTTGTCCATTCATCGATCAATGGGCATTTGGGCTCTTTCCATAATTGGGCTATTGTTGATAGCACTTTTATGAACATTGGGGTGCGCGTGCCCCTTAGAATCAGCATTTTTGTATCCTTTGGATAAATCCCTAGTAGCGCAATTTCTGGGTCATAGGGTAGTTCTATTTTTTAATTTTTTGACAAAACTCCAGACGATTTGCCAGAGTGGCTGCCCCAGTCTGCATTGCCACCAACATTGCAAAAGCGTTCCCTTTATTCCGCATCCTCCCCAATATCTATTGTTTTCTGACTTGTTACCGTTAGCCATTCTGACAGGTGTGAAGTGCTATCTCATCGTGGTTTTGATTTGTATTTCTCTGATGATGAGTTCAGTCATGTTCTAATTGAATTGCTTGAGTTTTTTTGTTTTTTTTTTTTACTATTGGGTTTTGAGAATTCTTTATATAACTGGCATGAAATAGGAACAATTTTATTATCAAAACTAATGATTCTTAGCACTTGGTAAGCACTTAGTAAGACACTGGGCAGATTGCTTCACCTTCGTGTTCTCATTCAATTCTTAAAATAACTCAATGAGCTCTAAGTGAAATAAATCAGAGGACAAATAGTAGAAGATATCATTTAACACGTGGGTTCTAAAAAAGCCAAACTCGAAGAAACAGAGTAGAATAGTGGTTAGGGCTGGGGGGTGGGGGAAGTGGGGATATGTTGGTCAAATGGTACAAACTTCCAGCTGGAACAGAAATAAGTTCTGGGGATCGAACGTACAGCAGGGTGGCTATGGTTAACGGTATTGTATTATATGGGACACCTGGGTGGCTCAGTCGGTTAAGCGTCTGGACTTCGGCTCCAGTCGTGATCTCAGTTTGTGGGTTCAAGCCCCGCATCAGGCTTTGTGCTGTCAGAGCAGAGCCTGCTTCTGATCCTCTGTCTCCCTCTCCCTGCCCTTCTCCGTCTCGCTCGTGCTTTCTCTCTCTCAAAAATAAACAAACGTTAAAAAATTTTAAAAAAAACAGTACTGTATTATATACTTGGAAGTTGATAGAAGAGTAGTTCTTCAGTGTTCCCATCAATAAAAAAAATGATTATGCAGGGGATGGAGGTATTAACTAGCTTTAGTGTATAATCATTTGGCAATAGAGACATGTACCAAACCATCACGTTGAACACCGTGTTGTATGTCAGTTTTATTTCAATAAAGCTGGGGGCAGGGGACATTTGGGGCACCTGGGTGGCTCCGTCGGTTAAGCATCCGACTTCAGCTCAGGTTGTGATCTCGTGGTTTGTGAGTTTGAGCTCCATATCGGGCTCCACACTGACAGTGCAGAGCCTGCTTGGGATTCTCTCTCTCCCATTCTCTCTCTGCCCCTCCCCTACTCATTCCTTCTCTCTCTCTCTCTCTCTCTCTCAATCAATCAATCAATTTTTAAAAAAAGAAAGTAGGGGACAGGCCTCATCCCATTGGTCCTGTGGGTTCGAACCCATAGAGGTGATGATTTCAGTGCCCAGACCCTGGAAATACTGAGCTCATGTCTGGCTTTACTGCCCCTTCCTCGTGCTGAGCTCAGGTGTTCCCCGTCCTGGGCCACACACGAGGTTAGAGGCGTAACACATGGCCCTCAGGACATGTAGCATCTGGTTGAGGAAACAGTTAAATGCCAAGGTGAGGGTCTCAAAGTAATTCTGTCAGAGGAGTTCAGCAAAAGCCATGAGGTGAACGAATGTTTTGAGAGGCCTGGAAAGGTTTCATGAAGGTGGAACAGACTCCGGGCTACCAAGAGAGACAGAGACAGACACAGAGAAAAGTGGAGGACCAGCTTTCCAGCGGGGGGAACAGCATGAACACAACCCCGGAAGCAGGAGGAGAAGGTCGGTCATAAGGCAGCACCTGACCCTGCTTGGAACAGATCGTCGAGAAGCACTTGGCTGTGAAATCCCAGGCCCCCTGACTCTCTGGGCTTGAGTCCTTCCCTGAAAATTTTACAACGAAGCAGTCGAGGCCGAGACAAAGTCATTTTCTTATCCAGCAAGTGATCTCTGAAGCCTCATTGATGGCTCTAAAGCAAAGTTCAGTTTCGACTTTCAGATGACCCTCGGGGATGAGAGGTTTCTTGGTTGCAGGGGCCAAGGGCAGGCAGCCCCAAAATGTGCTACTTTGGCATATTGATCAGTTTATTTTTTTAATGTATATTTATTTATTTTGAAAGAGAGAGAGAGAGAGAGCAGAGGAGATGGGCAGAGAGAGAGAGAGAGAGAGAGAGAATCCTAAGCAGGTTCCTCACTGCCAGCACAGAGCCCAGTGTGGGGCTTGATCCCACAACCCGCGAAATCATGACCTGAGCTGAGATCAAGAGTCGGACGCTTAACCAACACTGAACCACCCAGGTGCCCCTATATAGATCATTTTAAATAAAGTTACTTAACAGACAGCCTGGGCAGGAAGGACACTCAGACCCTCCCATCCCCCTGGAAGCAGAAAATGAATCTCCCACGTGAAAGTTACCCTCCCCGCATCTGGGGGTAAAGAGACATCTCCATCCCCAGAGATGGGAAATTTAGAGCTGAGAAGGCTCTATAAACAACCCTTGTTGCTTCACTAACGTACTACCCCCCACCCAAATTCTGTTGAGAATTCCTTACTGATTGAGGCCCCCAAAGTTACCTTTTCTTTGACCTGTGAATTCCTCACAGATTTATTGTCTCTTTGTCTAAAAAGGTATACAAACTGCCTGCCCCGGTCATTTACTTGGGTCTCCATTTCATTACTGAGCCTCCCTGTGCATGTAATAAAACCCCTGCTTTTTTCCTGTCCATTTATGTCAATTTATTTCTCCAAACATCTGGAAGACCTTGAGGGGAGAAAAGAATCCTTCTTGGCCTTCCCCATGCATTCGACACCTACTGTGTACCCAGAGCCTCGCAGGTGCTGGGGGATCGGCAGCAGACAAGACGGAGGCCACTGTGCTCTCCAAGCTCACGTTCCAGGAGGGTCCCCTAAAGTCTTTCACTGTCACCGTAGCACGTGCATGAAGATGAATGCATGCTGGGGCAATGATCCGCCCCGGGGCTCAGGGCACCCGGATGGGGCAGGGCAGAAGTCCTTGTTCTGGCAAGACCAGGGCAGAAATCCTAGAGGGAGCCGACCTCCACCCCACACTGCTGAATGCCATTCTCCCGCGGGCCCGTCTCAGGACCCTGTGCAAAGAGCCGACCCCTGCTTATGGCCCCAGGGGAGAGGAAGGTTAAGAAGCCAGGACAGAAGACAAGAACAAGAACAAGAACACAGATAGCTACCAACTGGGGGCTGGCCGGGCCCAGACCCCTGGGGGAATCATGGTATTTAATTCACATGCTGCTGGCACCCGGAAGAAACCCCAGCACGCGTGAGTCGCATGCATGGGTAATCCTCGTTGTCCTTGTTACAGGTGAAGGAAGGAATGCCAAGAGGGTCTTAGAACAGGCTCTAAACCACACAGCCAGTGACAAGGTCAGGATTCAAACCCAGGGCCGTCTGGCTGCACATTTGCCCTCTCCCATCCCAGGCTGCCACCCCCTGATCAGATCGGTTGGGGAGAGCAAAGGAACCGGTCCTCAACACCGCTGCGTCCCGGCCCCCTTTGCTGACCTGAGCCGGGCTCTCTGCAAAAGCTGTCTGGGCGCTCTGCACCGGGGCCCCGGAACAAGCAGCCTCCTGGGTTTGGTGGGAGTGAGAGGAAGGAGACAAGCCCCAGGCTCAGGCAGCCAGAGCTGAGACACCCCCAACACAACTTCTCCTAAGACAGGAAAATGCTCTCAAATGACTCGCGCGAGGAGGTGCCTTTAAAGAGTTCTGTGAGCTCCAGAGCTTGGGGTGCGGGGTTAGAGTGCACGCTGGGGTCCAGAGCACTCCCCAGATGTGCTGGCCAGCTCTGACCTGCGTCTCCAGCACAGAGGGAGCTTGAGGGCTCTGAGCCCCACGAAGAAGCCAGCAGGCAGCAGGCGGGGCTCTGAGTTCCAAACCTGCCAGCGGCTGTGGGAACGTCAGCCACCAGAATAAGCCGTGGGGATTCCCTTACATTCATTCAGCATTTATGGACACAAATACTTGTCCGGAGGGTTGCGGTGAGGCTCAAGGAAACAAATGGGGGATCGGAACATGCCTCCCCATCGGCAGAGCATCTCACAGCTGGCGGGTACAGCTGCCAGGACATTTCCACACCACCCTCATTTCCCCCTCTCTGCTGTGACCCCCGGGGGGGAACAGCCCTGAGCTAACCACCTGTACGCTGACCCTAAGAAGCCACCAGGGGCATGTGACGGTGGGCAAATCACTCACCCTCAACTCCCTCACCTGTGAAATGAAGGGGGGCAGTGGATTCCGGCACAGACACCCCAGCTGCCAGGGCAGGGGTTGCAAACATTCTCTGTAAAGGGGCAGCAGATATTCTAGGCTTTACAGGACTTAGAGTCGCTGTAGGAGGCACTTAACTCTACTGTTGTAGCTCAAAAGTAGCCAATGTGAAAAAAAAGAAAATTAAAAAAAAAAAAAATGAGGTGCCTGGGTGGCTCAGTCAGTTGAGCGTCCGACTTTAGCTCAGGTCATGATCTCACGATTTGTGAGTTCGAGCCCCGCATCGGGTGGCTCTGTTGGTTAAGCATCTGACGTCAGCTCAGGTCACGATCTCGCAGTGTGTGGGTTTGAGACCCACGTTGGGCTCTGTGCTGACATCTCGGAGCCTGGAGCCTGCTTTGGATTCCGTGTCTCCCTCTCTCTCTGCCCCTTCCCCACTCATGCTCGGTCTCTCTCTCTCTCTCTCTCTCTCTCAAAAATAAATAAACATTAAAAAAAATTTTTTTTGCTAGGGTAACCCCAATTAGGACACACAACAAGCACCTTCCTTCTTCAGGCCGAACTCCTAGCTAGGTGGTGTTGGGCAGGTGACTCCATCTTTCCAGGCCCCATTCTCCCACCTGGGTACTTTCCCAAGACCTCCTCTAGACAGGTGCAGAGGCCGGTGGGGTGTCCAGATGAGCAGCCCCAGAACACTGGTGCCAAAATCTGCCCCGACGAAGGTAAAGACAGGGACTCAGAGAGATTAAGCAACTTGCCTGAAGCCACAGAGCTAGAAGTTTCCAGACCGGAACCAGAACCCAGTTGTTTGGCACCAGAGGCCAGAGCTCCCGTCTCCACCCCACACACCTCTCCTGGGATAATTCAAAGGCCCCTTCAGATCCACTTCTCTGAGTCCTGGGAGCGGGGAGGGCCCTGCAAGAGAGAGGAGAAGGATGGCAAAGGGGAGACCAGGGAGTTTCTTTCATGACACGGCTACATGCCAGGCTTGATCTGAGTTATAGGAGGTGTTGTCTTCACCGTGAATAGATGAGGAATTAGGTCCAGAGAGGTACAGAGCCTTGCCCAAGGTCACACAGCCAGTAAGTGGGAGCCAGGACATGAACCCAGGCCTGTGGGACCCCACATGGCAGTGCTGGGTTGACTTCTTTGGCCACACTCTTCTCCTCCGTTTTTGTGCTCCGAGAGGGGAAGGAGCCAGAGAAGAAACACTCAGCAGATGGCACACAGGTGAGAACCCAGGCAGGTGGCACCCCGCCCCCAGCCGTGTTTTGAGGGCACCACCCAGGCGCACGGGTGTTCATGAGTCCAAGCCGAGAACCATCTACAGTGCGCCCCCTCGTTCACAGGGAGAGGAGCCTCTGCAGCGGGGACCCAGCTGGTTCAGGCCCAGGGAGGGTTATCAGCTGCCAGGAAATGCCTGGAGGTCTCGGACTTCTGACCTTGTTCACCTCCACCTGCACCCGACGAAAGAGCCTCTTTGCTGTTACTACTTTGCAGGCTTGATCCCACTTTACGGCTGCAGGATGAAAGCACGTGCCCGGGGTAGAGCTGTGGTGGACAAAGCACCCGCCGGCTTTATAAAATGGCAGTGCTATCACCAGCCAGGGGGCATCCCAGGGTTGCTTGGGTGGAAGCCCTCCGGGGTCCCGGGGAGGACAAGCCACCGGACCAGGCAGCCACCCAGCGAGGCACCGCGGAGCCCTGACGGCTAAGCAGCGGTCCCAAATCCTGACCGAGGATCGCAGCATCCGCTGGAGCATCCCTGCCGTGTGCTCACCGTGACCCCGAACGGCGCTGAGAAATAAACCAGGTTGCCGGACGATCTCCGTTCTACAGAGGCCCAGAGGGGTGGCTTGTCCAAGGCCACGCACACAGCCCAGGCTCTGGGGAGCCACACGCTCATGGGGGGCATGAGCCCTCTCTCTACTCCCAGGGGAGCCCCGTCTGTGGAGGGACCTAGGGAAGGACAGAGCACGCGGGGTGGGCTGTCAGACTCTGGCCTCTGGAATTAGGCCACATTCCCCAAGCTCAGCTCAATCAGTAATGAAGACACTATTCCGGCCCATCTGCCTTCCTCCTGCATCTTACCCCAAGGCACAGGCAAAGTCTGGGAGGTGGCAAATGCTAGTATGTTTGGGGGACAGTGGGGCTCCTCCCCTTACCATGACGATTGTCCCTCCCTGTGCCTCTTTTTGCTGTCATTTCCACAGATCCTTGGTTACAGTCTTTGGAGGCCCTGACTTGTGCCCGAGCAGAAGAGTAGCCCAGGCAATGGAGGACAAGGTCCTAGGAGTGGGAGCCGATGAGCACCCGGAGATGGCCCACATTCAAGGCTGCGGCCATCTAGGCGCTGCAGCAAGGAACCAGCCCTGGGCCGGGTTCAGGAGCTCGGGCTCCAGCCTCCACTGCCAGCCTGACTTGCTGGCCCTCTTGGCCTAACGCTTCGGCTTTCTGGGCCTCGGGTTCCTCACTCGTCTGTGAAGAGGATGAAGGCAGGGCACCAAACCCGAGGATTTCGCGAGATCATTCCACGCTGAGATCTAGATTCCGTGCCTTTTTCTTCAGCCCGTGGTTCTCAGCCCAGACTGCACCTTAGAACCTCCTGGGAAGGCTTTTAAAGAGCTTGATGCCCAGGTCACACGACTGCTGTGCTGTGATGATGCCCCGCTTCAAACTAGGAAACTTGACTTTGAAGCCAGAGCAGCAGGACAGAAGCGGGAAGGCCATGGCGAGGTATCGCCAGGAGGCGTCGGAGCGTGAGGAGCAAAGATAAGGTGTCAGCATGATGAGTCCAGCTGGGTTTTGGACTCAGACAGACCTGAGTCCCAAGTCCTGCTCTCCTCGCTCACCAGGAAAACTGTTCCCTTGCTTCTCTTGAACACTTCATCTGTGAAATGGCCACAGTCACACCTCCTGCACAGGACTGTTGCAGAGATTACATTGAAAGGGCCCTGCGTGCCATATAATAAGCATTCAGAAATGTCAGCTTTTATTATCAGCGATAAGCTGTGCACACCCCATTTCCAGGGCAGGCAGGTAAGCGTGGCAGTTACACGTGTGGGCTGGGGGGATGGAGGGGGTTAGGTGTGCCTGAGACCAAAGCCTCCTGCCCTCGCCTGCTGGCTGTGTGTCCTTGGGGGACTCCCTCCCTTATACCAGGGAAACTGAGGGTAACGTTGTCCTGGCAGTGTTGTGGGGGTCGAATTAAGTAGTAAACACATGGTGCCTGGCTGGCTCAGTCGGCGGAGCATGCAACTCTTGATCTTAGGGTTGTGGGTTCGAGCCCCACGTTGGGGATAGAGTTTACTTAATTAAAAAAATATATTAGGGGTGTCTGGGTGGCTCAGTCGGTCGAGCGTCCGACTTCGGCTCAGGTCGCAATCTCACGGTTCCTGAGTTTGAGCCCCATGTCGGGCTCTGGGCTGACAGCTTGGAGCCTGGAGCCTGCTTCGGATTCTCTCTCCCAAAAATAAATAATCATTAAAAAAAATTTTTATTTGAGATCTTAATGAATGAATGAATCAATCAATCAATCAATCAAGTAGTACATGCACTTTTCTCCGGCAGGAGCCAGGGCACCCACCGTGTGGATCCAGGCCATGGAGGCGTATCAGGTGCCAAGTTCAGGGGTGCACCTGCCCTGGGAGAGGCACTGGTTTTCTTGCCCTGCCTACCGTGCAGAGTTGAACAAAGGGGTGTGAAAGCACTTTATAGACTTGGAATTACTTTTCTGGGGCATAGACCGAGGCAAGGGGAGAAACCAGAGCTCCCGGGCCCCCTGGAGGCATTGCATCTGTGGCTTGGACCCCAGCACAAGCACACTGAGCAAAGGTTACAAGCTCTCCACACCAGGCTCAACATCCAAACTTCCTCTTCCAGAGAGAGCTCCTCTTTGCACCTGTCTCGGGGTCCAGGAGGAAAAGGAGGGGTGGCCTTGGAATCAGACAGACCTGTACTGTGTCTGTCTATAGGGCCCCACTGCCTATAAGTGATGCCCTACCCCTTGTGGGCCTCAGTTTCTCCATCTGTAAAATGAGAACAGGTCCCTAGTGCAGAGGTTCATCATACGGATCGAGATGTTTGGCATAAATTCACAAAACCTTCCAGAAATCTTGAGACAAAGCCCTTCCCTTACCACCTCTGGGACCCCGGGGAAAGGACTGTCTCTTACAACCCCAGTTTCTCCATCTGTAAAATGGGCATAATGATATGTACCTCACAGGGGTGTTGTTAACACAGAATGAGATTATGTCAGTAAAAACTAGGCCACTGCCTGGCACATAGTAAGTGCTCAGGTCACAGTAGGTTGTAACACTGTTGCTGGTTTGTCCCGTGGCACCTTTTTCTCTCTTCCCCTCCTCCGGAGGGCAAGGATGGTCACCTCTTCTCTGCAGCAGAAGACAACTTTTAGAGGAGAGGACCCAAGGCCTTCAAAGGGGCTCAGCCTCCTGAACCCCCAGCCCCTGGGAACGAGGCCGTCATACGACTCGTGGCCTAGATTGGCTCATCGTTCAGCCTGGCTGATGTGAGCACCTCCACACGGGTTGCTTTTCATCTCTCCTCACAAATCAATAACTGCTTACCTTGGAGGAGTTTTAATTAGTTAATGCCTGCTGGGTGCTCTGCTGATAAACTAACCTGCTATTAATGCTAAGTGCCTGCCTTATGGTTGCTATTTTTATTATTATTGCTGTTGTTATGAAATCCTCATTCCCTGAGCCACATAGCTGGCTTTCATACAAAAAAAAAAAAAAAAAAAGACCTTGGGCTTGAGCCTCCTTCCCAGAAACCTGGGGAGAGGCACCCTTCTGGACAAGTCAGCTCATCTCTCCCTCCTCGGCCACTCCATACATACCCTCAACACAACGGAAAGAGGCTTCCCCTGGTACCAGAAAACCACCACCCCACTGGGTCTCCGGTTTCCCAAGCCGCAGAGGTCCAGGTTCGAACCTGCAATAAACGACCCTTGCTGCTTGGCTTTGACTTACGACTCTGGTGGTCTTTTGTGGGAGGTTTCAGAACTTCGGGCATAACACTCACACTCTGGTAAACCCCCAGGGCACCTTTTCTGGCCTTGGCCGACTTTTCTGACTCCTTTTACATCTTTGTCGGAGGCTCCTGGCCCCCAGCCTTCCTGCCTGTCTTGTCCACTTTCAAACTGCCCCCACCTAGTCGGACCTTTGAGTTCTGGCTGGCGGGGGGTGGGCGGTGGGGTGCAGGGGCAGGACCGGGGCACAGAGCGTGGGCTCCCCCTGGTCAAAGCCGCACTTCATAGACCTCCATGACCACTACTTCAGGGAAGAGGGACACCAATTACAAAAATAACTCCTTCTTGGAGATAGAAGCACTATCTGGGCCACGTGGCAAAGTGGGTCAGAGCCCGGACAGAAGGAGCAGGGTGGCCTTCGTTCAAAGCATGCACGTGCCTCTCACTAGCTGTGTGACCCCGGGCACTGTGGAGGCTCCAGTCTCCTTGACTGTGAAACAGCCATGCAGGTGTCATCTGCTTCACGGGGCTGTCACCAGGATGAAGCAAGGAAAAGCTATGCTAAGGGCTTAACACGCTAACCTGTGCGAAGTGGTTCTTTTTCTTGTTCGTACGAATTATTGCTAACACACAACAAGCAATTGCCCAGCTTCAGGTGCTGTTCTGGGTAATCGTCTTGTTTCATATCATTTACTTACCCCCCAAGAACATGCTGGAAAATCTGTGTTACACTTGGGGATCCTCCCGTTGTCTCCATGCCACAGATGGGGGAGACAGGCTGAGAGGAGGAACCTGCCCAAGGTCACGCACGCTTAAACTGAACTTTTTGTGTTGAGGAATGTGCTTCCCATGCGGCTCTAAGAAATAACACAGAGACCTCCTGTATGCCCTTTGTCCTGTCCCCCCCAGTGGTATCCTCTCGCAAAATAATATCACAGCCAAGAGCCCAGAACTTTCCATCACTGCAAGGGTCCGTCCTGCTGCCCTTCTTTGTGCCACCCCCACTTCCTCCCATCCATAATCCCACCCTAACATCATATAGAGAAGTTCCTTTGTCCCTCCTTTAGGGTACGTCTGTTGGTGACAAATTCTCCTCGTTGTCCTTCACCTGAGAATGATTTGAGTTCCCTTCCTTTCTGAAAGATATTGTCACTGGGTCCTGGAATCCAGCTCGACACTTCCCAGGGATCTGCCCAGCATATCGTTCCCAAAGTCCCAGCCAGTCTGCCTTCTTCTCTCTACCTTCCAGAGTCTTCTTATGTTTGTTTTCTATTTAAAAAAATTTTTTAAATGTTTGCTTATTTTTGAGAGAGAGAGAGAGAGAGAGAGAGAGAGAGAGAGAGGCAGAGCGAAAGCAGGGGAGGGGCAGAGAGAGAGGGAGACCAGAATCCAAAGCAGGCTCCAGGCTCTGAGCTGTTAGCACAGAACCCGATGTGGGGTTTGAACCCGGGAACAGTGAGATCATGACCTGAGCTGAAGTCAGATGCTTAACTACTGAGCCACCCAGGCATCCTGTTTCTTTTCTATTTAATGTCCAGGGTCGTCAATTGTGCTTAGCAGGAGGAATAGGAAAAAGTGTGTCTATTTGATCTTCTGAGAAGTAGGCGTCTCACACACATGATAGAATCTAGTTCAAAGCCAAGCGGCAGAAGCTCAGGTCCCGTGGACGTGATCTCCAGCCTTGCTACCCTCGCCACCTGAGTTTATTCAACTGTGTTCCTCCGGGACTGCCCTCCTGCCCTGAAGTCCCCATCACTATGAAGTCTTCAGAGGCCATGGGCCAAAACCCCTTCTCAAAAAGATGTTTAAAGTCCTGATGGTCTGGGACGCCTGGGGTCTCGGTCAGTTAAGCCTGCAACTTCAGCTCAGGTCACAGTCCTGCGTTTCGTGGGTTGGAGCCCCGCATCGAGCTCTGTGCTGACAGCTTGGAGCCTGGGAACCTGCTTCGGATTCTGTGTCTTCCTCTCTCTCTCTGCCCCTCCCCTGCTCATGCTCTGTCTCTCTCTGTCTCTCAAAAATAAGTAAACATTAAAAAAATTTTAATAAGTCCTGTTGGCCCAGCACTGATGTCTGTAGAATGTAGACAGAGACCAGTCAGTGGTCCCCTGCTCACGTTCTGTTAGCCTGTGAGCTGAGCCATTTAAATATACATGAGGCCCACTTACTAAAGGCCAGATACTTGTTCTTTCTGTTCATTTATCCATTGTTTAGTGAATGCAAGTTACCGGGGATACAAAATCATGACTGCCTTTTAAATGGTGCTGTAACTGTACCAGGCACTTTGCAAAGCACTTTCCGTATCGGCCACTGCTTGGGTGCCATTTCCAACCTTCTTGGTCTCATCTCTCATTCCAGTCGCCACTGTGGGAAGCAGGACCTTGCAGCCTTGACCAAGTTTACGAAAGTACCACCTGACAGTGCATTTCCCACTTCCTGTCCCCCGGTGCGGGGGTGGGGGTGGGGGGTGGACGACACCCACTGGGCATGCGCCATGATACGCACGGAACATGCAGGGCAGCTAACGCCCATTGGATGATTCTTGACCAATAGGAGACGGGAGCTGGTGGCTAACCCCTTCCCTCTTTATTTCCTTGGGCTGATGGCTTGGAATCTAACCCAGAAGGCTCTAGAAGGTACTTTGGGTCTGATCAACTAGTCCTTCTGAGGCCAAACTCTTACCTAAAGGATAACAGGTCCTTGTATTGGCTTTCCTTCTTTCCTGTGTTTATTCCTTCAAATCCTCACTCCTCCCTCCTGGATCACCTTCCCAAAGAAACTACCCACACATGAACGCTAGCAAAGTCATGGGGGTCTGCACGTGAGCCTAGAAGGCAATCCTCAGATGACATTTCGGACATTCGGCATCATGGTTCCTCAGACCCTCACCTGTGGCAGACGAGGACAAGACACAGATGGACAGTGAAAAGACACTGAGCTGTATGGTGGCTGTGGCCCTTGTCCAGCCTGAGGGAGACAGTAAGTAGGAAGGCTGTGGAGTCGGACTGCTTTTCTTAATGGCTCAAGAAACCTTGAAGGCCAATGACAAGCCCAGACCAGCCAAATATCAACTCCAGGCAGAATTCTGCTGGCCGTGTTAGGGATACCCTCATCTCCTGCCTCTGCCAGGCAGAGTGCGTGGAAAACCGGGCCTGGGATCAAATTTGAGGGTGTAACGATGACAGAGGAAACTGGGTGCATAACAACAGGTCTCTTATGATAATCAGGAGGCTGAGCGAGGCCCCGAGACCCAAATGGGGGCAGAAGGGAGAACGAGCCTAAGAACATCCAACCAAACTCCTCTAACCCACCAGGCTGGTAGGAACCCCCTGGCCCTTCTCTTAGAGGAGAGGGGCTCCTCCTTGCCTGGAGACCCTGCCAAACCCTTCCCTGCAGCTGGTGCCTGGCGAGCTAATGATGCCCCCACAGCTCCTCCTGCACTGCCCGCTGGGCCATAAGCAGCACCGGGTCTCAGCACGGCTCAAGCAGAGGGGTATGGTTGCTGCTCTGGGCGGAGGCAGTTTTCACATTGAAGGAGCTGCAAGTCTTAGCTAAAAAGTGGACCCTCGTGGGGCTTCAGCAACGAAATATAAAGACGGATAGGGAGGGACTTATTGACGCGGGACTCGTCCCCCTGGAACCTGGCATTCTCTGCTCTCCCAAGGATCCTTGGAGTCACTGCCACACTTGGCAGGAATAGCCCCTGGCAGTGTGAACAGTGATGCTGTGCACTAGAGGTGGGCATGCTGGGCCCACTTTGGCATGGCACTGAACGCGGGGCCAGAGGACATAGGGGGCAGGAAGGCTAACTGGATTTACGTGGGAGATGGGCAGACCCACCCTTCCGTGAGGCCACAGGGAACACACCAGAGGAGTCAGGCAGGACTGAGAGAGGGTAGACAAGCATCTTTGGGCAACACGGAGGCAGCTGTCCTCTGCGAGCGACAGTTCCAAAATGTCATCCTGAGGCTTGCTTTCTGGGGCCACTTTCAGTCCCCAGTGTCTTCGCCTGGGGTTCCCCCAAAGGTTTGTGTGTGGGTAGTTCAGTCGGGAATATTCCAGGAAGGAGTGAGGACCGAGAGGAAGAGAGGACGTGAGGGAAGTCAATGCAAGGACTGAGGGTAAGGGTGAGAGAAGCTACATCAGAACCCCGGTGCCGGGTGTCCCCAGAGACGGTGGTTGTGACGACACGGTAGGCCCTCATCCGCCCAGACAGTGGCCCGGGTGCCAAGCAGGGGCCTCGTTAGCCTCTGCCTCCGGCTCCACTCTGGGGACATCCCAGACCAAGGTGGGGACACTGCCTTAACTCCGGTGTCACCGATGCCCACGGATGTAAGACAGCCCAGGCCCCTTTTACAGGTGAGGAAGCCAGACTCTGAGGGCGGGCTGACCAGAACCCCTCCGGCCACGTTCTGACCTTTTCCACGCCCGGGTTTTATAGGACAAGGCCAGGGAAGCTGGGCACCCTCTGTCCTCCCCTACCAAGGCAACTCCTTTGTGGTTTCACATGCCACTGCTCACTGACAGACTCATCACCTGTCACGAGTGCAGAATCCATTATTATTATCAATCGTGGCAATGGATAATTAAACAACAAATGCACTAATCTCATTAAGCCAGTTATTTAATTAATTTATTCTAATTCATGTAATTAGTTAATATGATAACGCTTTCTTTCATCCAGAGACAGCCTGCAGGCTCTCCGAGCTCCGTGTATTATTATTAATGGATTTTCACATGCTGGGAAGGAAGAAGTTTGGGGAGCCGCTCAAAGTCACAGAGTTGCCTGATGGGGGTCACTGAGCCTGTGGGCAAGCCCACCGCCCTTTCTTTACCTGCTAACCCTGGGGCCCCTCCTTCCCCCACTGTGGGCGCTGTGCTCTCACAGCCCAGTCTGGCCTTTGCATTTGCTGTTCTCGCCTCCCAGAAAGCCCCCTCTCCTCTTCTCCCTGCGTAGTGATGCCACCCATCCTTTGGGACTCGGCTCAGCGGCCACCTCCGGACAGGTGACCGGTGTTCTCCCAGCTGGATTAGATGGCTCTCCTGCCTAGCGGGCCTCACACTTAGGGATCGTCCCCCCCCCCCCCCCGATTCGAATGCAAATCCTTTGAGAGAGAGGGCTGGGTTAGAATAGCATCGACAACCACACACACAGCAACGGCATCCGCTGGGAGCCAAGCATTTTCCGGAGCATTCTGCTGAGAGCCACCTTTGATCCTTACCCAACACCGAGCGGTGGGAATGGTTTCCCTTTATACATATATGGAAGCAGAAACTTCAGGCGGTCAGGAAAAGTGTCCCGGGGCCACCCACCACCACTGGGACTCAGACTCATATTCAGGTGGCCCCTAAGCCAACCTCTCCAAACCACCAAGCTAAACTGTCTGTCTTATTCGTCCCTGAAGTCTCTATCGTAGGGTACTTACTAAGCACTGGTATAATGAATAGGGGCCCCAAATGCTCCCTGAACAAATGTGGCTCCCACAGGAAAGAAACAGAAAGACCCCACGGCCACAGGGGGAGTGACGGTAAGTTTAGAGGAATTCTGGTACTATATGGATCGTCCGTGGTAACGTTTAAGGACATTAAACGTTTCAGGCCTGTTGATGGGATTACAGTTTGTTTTAAAGGCTTAACACCACAAACAAAAATAATTCCATTAGTTGAAAATGGTAATAATCCTGGTATATATAAGTATGAATTTTATCGCTATGGTAACTGCAAAGCCCAGAGACAATAAATAAAAAGTTCGCACGTGTTGCGGGAAGTACATTTTGTTGCCGATAGTGCGTCAGGCATCATAATCCCATTAGTGGTTAAAAATTGTAATAATACCCCTGACAATAATTTTTATTGCTGTACCTGTAAAACACAAAGATAAATAATTTTGTCGACTGGAAAGTGGCGACAGTAACTCAGCGGTATCGGTGAGAAGCGTGTGGTCTGGCTTCAGTGTGACCAGCATCTTGATTTGGGAGGTGACAACCGAAGCGGGGACTCAAACACTGCTTTGAGTTTAAGCCATTTCTTTGTGCCGTTTCTGTTGTCTTCGTGGCAAAGAAAGCATGCGTCCTTGACGGTGGCTCTGCCGTTTTGTGACTCCCTCCTGGAACTCAGTCTTCCAGTCTGTTAAATGGGACCATGTGGATCTCTGTCAGTCTAGACTAATATTTTGGGATATAGCCACGCGGCACAGAGTGGTGACCCTGGCCACAGGGGACCTCTGACTTGGGGGAAGATAGGTGTGTGTGCCCTAGGTACACACGTGGCCTTGCCCGTTGTTGGAAGGCAGCTGGAGTGAGGGGCAAGGAAGCCACCTCTGTAGTGCTGGATTTTAAGACTCGCCCAAAGCTCCCACGAGCTACCTCAGCCTGCAGCCCAGATGTGGGTGCCTTTCAAGAGGCTCATTTGGAAGCTGCTTTCAGCCTCACATCTGTTACTTGTCTGGCTGCCATGCCTCTGGAGAACACAGGTTCTTTTTCTCGTCTGTGCATCAGATCTACCCCAGAACTGTCCTGCGAAGGCGATTCTGGGAGATGGCAGCTCCCCGCCTCTGCTCTGCAGTGAAAGGAAAGAGTGGTGCTGAGCTGGACACAGACAATCAGCATCATTAGTAAGTTAACCATTTGAATAGGGCCATCAAGAGCACAAAAGCTCAGGGGGGGATGTGTTAGGGGGGACCTGAGGGACTTTAGGGATTCCAGGAAGGCTTCCTGGAGGAAGTCAACACTTAACTTGAGAACCAGAGGATGAGAAAGACTTGGTCACATGAACAGTGAGGGGCTGAGGAGGGGAGAGGAGTAGGGAAAAGAATTCCAGGCAGTAGGAACAGCATGTGCAAAATAGGGCTTTGCTTTCGTTGTCACCTCTGGAGAGCAGGACCCCCATTGGTGGGCTGGGAGTGGGGGGGTGGCACATGTCACTAAGTGTCACCATCCCAAGACTTCACCACGGCATTTACCACTTTTTTGATGGAAAATTTGCTGTGAACACAGCATCTCAGCATGACTAGAATCCTGCCTCCTGTTCCTCATTTATTTATTTTTGACAGTCAGTCCTGTCATATTTTTGACAATCAAATCATTCCCTCACCCTCAGTAGGATTAAAGGTCATGAAGCCTTCCACAGCCCCCTCCCTGAAGTCATACCCACATCCAACCACATAATCTAGCTCTTGATTAGAAAAATATTTAGGGGCACTTGGATGGCTCACTCAGTTGAGCATCCAACTCCTTTTTTTTTTATGTTTATTTATTTTTGAGAGAGAGACAGAGCGCGAGCAGAGAAAGGGCAGAGAGAGAGGGAGGCACAGAATCTCAAGCAGGCTCCAGGATCTGAGCTGTCAGCACAGTGCCTGATGCGGGGCTCGAACTCACAAACCAGGAGATATTGACCTGAGCCGAAGTCAGGCACTTAACCGACTGAGCCACCCAGGCGCCCCAGTATTTGACTCTTGATCTCGGCTTAGGTCATGATCCTAGGGTCATGGGATCGAGCCCTGCTTCAGGCTCCACACTCAGCATGGCTCCTGTTTAAGATTCTCTCTCCCTCTCCCTCTGCCCCCTCCCCCCCGTATGTATGTATATATACATATACATATGTATATATATATATATGTATATATACATATATATATATATATACACACAATTATTAAGAAAGAAGAAAAACATTTAGAAGACAGAATAAAGAACATCTGGTATTTCCAGGGCACTATGGATCCGATATTTCTGGGGTGCTGTGGACAGTGAGCCAGGGAGATGGCAGAATTCAGTTTTCAACATGTGGATTTTGTGGTATGCTGGAGACATCCAAATGGAGGTGACAAGTGACCAGTTCTATATTGGTCTGGAACCCAGCAGAGGGGGCTGGGTCACAGATACAGACTTTGAAGACATGAGATACGCCTGGTAATTGAAGGCACGACCGTGGATGGGAACGGGGAAACACAGAGGAGTGGGATGGGGCTGGGAAGAATGTGGGTGTTTCGTGCACGTAACTACTGGCTAAAGGACATCAAGGTCAGGGGACAAGTGTCCAGAGAACCAGGAGGAGGAGAGCCAGGACACCACTATATCATATCAAATAAGCCAATGGAGGGGGTGCTTCTGAAGGAGAGAGTGCTGAAAAATCGCCCCAACAGCACAGACTGAGGAGGGAACAGGAACAGAGCACATGGGCAACCACGTGGAGAGGCGTGGCACCAAAGGGAAGGACAGGGTAGCAGCGAGAGGGGAGTGTAGGGTCAAGGTCGCTGTGGGGGTGACGGTTTTTCCAAACACATACGGGATTTGAACATATTTAAAAGATCCACCTGGGACCCATGGGGGCACCTGGGTGGCTCTGTTGGTGAGTGTCTGACTCTTGATCTCATCTCAGGTCTTGATCTCAGGATCCGTGGAGCCTACTTAAAAAATAATACTAATAAACAAACAAACAAACAAACCATGAGATAAAAATGCAGGAGAAAAAGCAAGCAACTAAAGCCAGACCTGGGACTAAGGTGAGGCAAGCCAGGTGCCTGAGCATAAACTTCGAGGAGGCGCTCACCCCTTATAGTGCCCGGCACCCACCCAGCCCCACCGGAAGCTGGGTGTTACCAAAAATTTAGTGCCTCCTAAGTCCTCTCTCCTAGAATATTCTGGGCCCTTAAAATATGAATGGGGGGGCCACCTGCACAAGAGCAGAAAGTGCAGGTGTTGCGGTGAGCGTAACGCAACGCACAAACTTGTCACATCACTCTGTGCTGCACCTGAAACTGGTAGAACATTGCGCGTCGACTATACTCGAACAAAAACTTTTAAAAATGAATTAATTAAAAATAAATTTTTAAAAAAAGAATAGAAAATGCAGCTCAGGACGGTTGTCCCTGGGGGGCTGAGAGACCGGGTGGGTGTGTGACAGGAGTACCTTGCTGCCTCTAAACCTTCAGCCCGCTGTGCTCTGAGCCCAGCAATTCACCCAGAAGACTTGGGTCTTGATTTGATCTCCTAAATGCACTTTCTCCCACTGTGGATTATTTATCCATTAATTACTTTATTCATCGAACATTTATTTAATGTCTCTCATATGCCAGTCACTTTCATTTCCGTGATCGTACTCAATGCTCAGACAACGTTGTGGGGAAGGTAGACATGACCATTCCCATTCTACAGATGTGAAGGCTGAGGCTTTCAGAAGTTGAAGTAAACACCAAGGTTGGCAAAGCGAGCCGGTGGCAGAGTTTCGATTCCAGCCAGATCTCCTGCCCCCCCCCCCCAGTCTGGTGTCCTTTGCTTCGCACTATGGCAATCAGGTAAGATGAACACATCCAGGCTGAGAATCAGAAACTTCTAGTGGGTTCCAAACCAGGCAGACATTCATGAACCAGGAGGACCAGACCGGGGACCCACGGACTTGTAGGAGCCGAAAGGGCAGTCTGCTGTTTCAAGATCATGGCGGCAGAACAAATTCAGGCAATTAATCCCTCCCTTGCGGGTTTGTTTACAGCCACCAAGTCCATTTGTACAGGTCGCGCCCTGCATAACTCTAGAGGGCACCATTCACAGTATCATCACAGATTTGTATATTCATTATTTTCAATTTGTGTATTTATTAGCTTCCCAGCGGGTAGCAGGAAAGTGTACAAAAGAATGGGCGCCATGTGGGGGCGCCTGGGTGGTGCAGTCCGTTAAGTGTCCAACTTTTGCTTTCTGCTCAGGTCACGATCTCACCGTTCATGAGTTCGAGCCCCACATCGGGCTCTGCGCTGATGGTGCGGAGCCTGCTGGTGATTCTGTCTCTCCTTCTCTCCGTCCCTTCCCCACTTGTGCTCTCTCTCTCTCTCAAAAATAAATAAATAAACTTTAAAAAGAAAAGAAAAGAAACAAAAGAAGGGGCACTGTTTCCAAAATCAAACAGAAGTGCCCTGTGGGCCAGCAGGAGTACTAGTGTGAGCCTTCCAAGGGATGGCGTGCATGTAGTGATTGGCACAGAGGAGGCCCTTGAAAACTGCTAGCTTCCCAGCCCTTCTATCATATGAGAGCCCACAGCCCTGTGGGACCTGCCTCACAGTGCGGTTCTAGAGATAGAATAGGATAATGGGCATTAAAGTGTTTTCTAGGCACACGGGGCCACTGTCAAGCTCAGGGAGTGAATACGTTGGTTAAGGACATCGAGGGGAGGCACCAAGGCGAGGCCTGGATCTACCCAGGGGACACTATGTGTTTCCTGTGTCGGCCAGGCCGCGGCGGGCTCGGGGAGCAGGGCCCTTGCACTAAGCAGAGGGGTCTGACGCTCGCAGAGGGGACAGAGCAGCGCAGCCCAGCAGTGACATCCCTGGACCCTCACATGAAAGCAATTTGCCGAGCTTGCACGGCGACTCTCCAAGGAGGGTGGAAGAGAAGGATACACATCCCAGCCACAGCTGAGGAGGCAGGAAGAAGAGATGGACAGAGTGGGAGACTAGGGGGAGCAAGGGGAGGGGAAGAGAGCAGGAGGAGACTGAGGCAGGAAGAGTAGGGAGATCAGGAGAAAGACCGGAGAACGATGTGTGTGTCTGTGTCTGTGTGTGTGTGTGTGTGTGTGTGTGTGTGTGTGAGAGAGAGAGAGAGAGAGAGAGAGGGAGAGAGACAGACAGACAGACAGAGATAAGCAGAAACACACAAACACAGGAGGGAAGGGGAGGGGACCCCAGGGGAGGGGGCAGGGACAGGAGAATGAAATGCAGGCAGGACAGGACTCCCTCCCGGCTGTGGAGGGACTTCTATTTTGGGGACTTTGGGTCTCTGCTCTGCAGTCCAGCTGTGCCTTCCTGGGCCATTTCCTTAACATCCCCCGCCTCGGTTTCCCCATCCTGGCTTCCCACCCACATCTTGGGCTGCTGCAGGTGCTGGGAGATAATGAAGGTCAGCCTGGGGAGTGTGGCAGACTGACGGAGGGTGCTGTAATGGGGGTGGTGACAGCCTGGCTGGGCGCAGGCGAGTCCTGGTGCCTGTCTGTCGTTGGGGCCCAGCAGGGGGACCAGCAAGATGGGGGAGCCCTGTCTGGCTCCAGGCAAGGGGTATCTGCCTCCTCTCACCAAATGGCAAAGGTGGTTCGGGAATGTTTTCTCTCCACCAGTCTGAAGCTCTGACAGCCCCCTGATGCCCTCCCCATGCCTGGCCCCCATCCCAGGCCTTTTTGGGGCTTGGGGGGGCTGACATGGCAGCAGCTGTGGAGTAGAAGCCCTAGAAGGCAGATCCAAGTGTCTGGCATTTCCCCCTTCTGCTCTGAGTGTGAAAAGCCCAGAAAACACAGCCCATGCAGCCCTCCTGCCGGAGCAGGAGGGCGGGGGTTTGTGATCTGTCAAGTGCAATCAGGGCCGAGATAAGGGTCCCCCTTGCAGCTGTGGGAGAAGATAAGCAGCCCCATAAACCTGGGTCACCAGCAGGGCACGGGGGTGAAAAGGCAAAGGGACCCCACCCTGCCCTGCCCTGGAGAAAGTCTCCGGTTGGAATTCTGACCTGGGGTGGGGAAGGGGGGCTGCAGGCAGCTTGGTCGGTGGGTACCTTCTCTGGTTCCACCATGGAGCTTGGCCCAGACTTGGGGAAAGGTGGCCCGTGGTTGGTTAACCGTGTTTCACCAACAACTGGGGTTGACGTGAAGCCTGGAAACACAGATACAGGCAGACCATCGATCAGGTATTGAATCATTTCTATCCTGGGCCCACAACTCTGTTCCTGCCCCTGCCCCCGGGACCACCCCACCACCCAGCCTCAGGGAGCTGCAGGCGCCTCCGGAGCCCCGTCTAAGCGGCGGCCTGGATCGGGTCTGAGTAGGCAGTGCCGGGTCTCGCCAGTGCTTAAACACTGACTGTCTCCCCTGCCCGCGGCCCTGTTTCTAAGCAGAAGTATCTCAGAGGAGAATTTGGAAGCTGGGGGGGCCAGGGAGCAGATGCAAGAGAGGGAGCATCCCCTCAGTGCACCCCTGGAATCTGCTGTGCCTTTCCTCGAATGCTTCATTTCATTTCATCCTAACCCTAGGGTAATAAGACGGAAAAGGTCCTTCACCAAATTTCCTCCAGTGTGACTTCCAGAGAGATACTTGGGCAAACTGCTGAGGGTAGACAGTGCCAGCCCGAACTCTGGAAGGAAAGGAAAGCAAGCAGTGCCCATTGTCAGCGCCTGGCAGCGGCCTGGATATTCTTGCCATTCAGGATAAAATTTCCAGGAACTGAGGAATTGGGTTGGTCTGAGGCCACACCCTTTGGAGGTGAGAGATGAACTGGGCAGGAGGCCAGTGAGCTAACAGTTTCTTTTCGAGAATTGAGATGTGTCCTCAGCCATTACTTCCGCCCCCTGGTTATCAATCACTTCATCTGTAAAACGAGGGGCTTGGATTTGATGACCCCTCTACTCCTTATCTGATTCTATGATTCTCATCCAACCGCTTATCTACTGGAAGGAACGGATATCCATGGAGGAAGAATTCCATCCAGTTAAAAGGTGGCACATCTTGACTTAAAGGGCCAGGTTTAGGAGACAGACCTGGGCAGGGCTGCCATGTATGTTTGTTCAGGTTACACACTGCACAAAGGTGCTCAGTTGAGGAGGTGAGGGGGTTTGCTAAAATACTGCCTAGGTTCAGCTCACTAAGCTCTGCACCCTGGTACAGGGCTTCATCTACCTGGAGGACACACCTTTTTCTAATGTGCACAAATGTGTCATACGAACTAGTGGCAGCCTTGAACTTGAGAATTTTGATCTCTGTTTTGATACTTTCTAGCTCTGTGACCTCAGGCAACTAGAGAAGCTTAACTTCTGTGCTGTCATAACAGAAATTGGGATTGTCACTGTGTCCTGGCAGAAATGACGTGAGACTGAATGAAGACTGTGTCTTCAGTACCCAGCACAGCATCTGATGCATAGCAGGTGGCCAGCTGAGTTTCCTTCCCGCCTCTTCCAACCTGAGTCTTCCTTGGGGAAATGTTCGCTAGTGTTCTGGGGTTGGAAATGACTGCCCTTTACTGCTAATTCTGCCCTTAGAGGCCATCAGCCAATGGTATTGTCCTGACATGGCATTTTCATCCAGAATGCTCAGCCGAGGTAGGATGTTCAGCCTCCATACTAGGGAAGCTAAGACCAGATGGAAGTCTGGGTGAAGACATTACACGATAATTGTACGAGTGGGTTTCATTTTTGCATGTGAACCCAAGCATTCAGCAGGGAGCACCCTCTCCCTAATGGTTTCTGCATCACCCCGCCTCCTCTTGGCTCTTCTGTTTCCCATTTCAGAAACAAAAAGACAGAGAGTGGGAGTGGTTCCCAAACATTCAAGCTGGAAGGCCCCAGAGAGGTCATCTCATTCCATTTACTCATCAAGGATGCGGGTCAGGCAACACTAGGCATTATCTAGTTACCTTACTCTCTTGAACTCCCTTGCTGCTTTTCCCAACAGTGCTGAGAACAAGTCGCTAACAGCTTTTTTTTTGGGGGGGGGTGCATAATCACCCCACTTTGGAGCTGGAGAGGCACCAAGGCCAACTGGGAAGTACTTCACAGCACTGTATTTGCCTGCGATCACCCAATGTGTTCTGATCAAGTCTTACCTTCGAGACTTCACTGTCATAAGACATTTGTCTCCTAGAATTTGGAGAATGTGGATACATCTAGAAAACTCTGAAACGTCACTTTGTATGCATTGGGCCGTGCTCCCAAACCTTCAGTGGCTTCTCTATTTCCTATAGGATTAATCCATTTAACTGACCCTCAGCTCTATGCTCTGTGGACGAAGACGTGAAATGATGCTCAGTTTACCCCCTTAAGGAGCTCACAGTCTGCTTGGGAGCAGTGCAGGTGCGTGCAAAGGACCAATAAGTACATCAGAAATGAGTGAAACTGGGCGCCTGGGTGACTCAGTTAAGGGTCTGACATTGGCACAGGTTGTGACCTCACGGTTCATGAGTTCGAGCCCCACATCAGGCTGTGCACCTGCTTCGGATTCTGTGTCTCCCTCTCTCTCTGCCCTTCCCCTGCTTGCGCTCTCTCTCTCTCTCTCTCTCTCTCTCTCTCCCTCTGTCAAAAATACATAAACATTTTTAGAAATTAAAAAAAAAAAGAAATGAGTGAAACACCAATCACAGTAAATGCTGCAAGGCGACAGGGAGAGGAGAGCCATGACGCCTTCATGGGGACTCACAGGCCTTTGACTATGGGAGGTATTTATTCCAAACTGTCGTTGTACAGATCTACACGAGAGTCAGAGAGGGAAGTGAGTTCTCCAAGGCTGCGTAGGGAAGTTGAGGCAGAGCCAGGACTAGAATCTGGGACTCCTGAGTCTGCATTTGCATTCTCCTTGCTCTGTATTCCAGTGTTCCTTTCATATGGTTCTTAGTTTTTCAGTTCCCTTCTTTCTAGAGCACATCCATAGCTTAGCACTGTGAAAAGAACACCAGGATACGGCGAGAGGTGGCTGGCAACCTGAGTGTGAATCTTGGTCCTCTGCTGTGTGACCTTGAGCAAGATACTTAACCTCTCTGAGTTTTCTCTTTCTCATCCGTTGTTCATCTACCAGATTTCAGCTCCCTGAGGGCAGGGGCAGCATCTCATTTGTCCTCTGACTGCGCTGGGGGGCTTTGAGAAGGACAATAATGAGCAGGGCCCCAAGCAGGAATGTTCAGGCGTCTGGTGCTTGGGAGACAAGACTGAGCAGGAAATAAAGGTTCAGAGGGTGGCAGCATATTGGTGTCTTGGGAATGGACAAGTGCAAAACAGGGAGAACAGAACGTGCTTCACATCGTTGGTACTCCCCCGATCTAACTCCTAGTGACTGTGGAGAAAGTGTCTGTGAAAAGGTGAAAGTTGGTGAAAGGTTTGGTCAACTGAGTGTTCAGGTCTCTCCTGACCCCATAACTGAAGAGTTGGCGGGTCCTGGCTCCCAGCAGCTGAGAAAGGAAAGCACAGGGGGATCTCAGTCAATCCCCCCCGCCTTTGCTGTCACCTGCACCTCGCCTCTGTAAGCCTCGGTTTCCTCATATGCGAAGTGGGTATTACTGACCCAGAGTTTACAGGAAGGGTTTGATGGGGAGGTTACGGTCCAGGGCAGCACATGGCGGAAGGCACCACACTGGGCACGCTTCGGTTGTCAAACATCTCAGTCCAGGGACCCCAAGTCCCATCCGTGAGCTGCGGGGGTCAGCAGTGCTAGGGCACCCCCTAATGAATCACTGCTGCTGTGCTAAGCCATCCGCTCATCTCCCAACAGGTGGCAAGGCTGGGTGCAGCACATTCCAAAGGCAGAGGACTGAGACCGGGATGGCTTAGGAGGCAGGCTAATTAAAATGGGTGCATCTGCAGACGGGGACATGTCTCCCCCGAGAGCCCAGGAATTCTGGGAATCAACATTCAGCCATCAGCAAACACTCCACGAAAAGTGAGTCAAAAACCTGCCTCCAGAGTCCAGGGAGGCCTTCGCTCTAGTGGGGAATAAGGCAAGCAGGTAAATGGAAAGCAACAGTCTGCAGGAAAAGGTGTCACAAGAGCAGGACCTCCAGGGTCTATGGAAGTGCCTTGGGAGCATCCTGGGACACAGAGGAGGGGCCACCTGGGCCAGGTATTGAGGGATGAGTAGGAGCGCCTCTGTGGGGAAGGGACATTCAAGCAGGAGACAGTGCTCGAATCAGGTCTGAGAGAAGGAGGCTAGGAGAGAAAATGAGCCTCCCTTGGTTCTCCCACAAGAGAGCCTTACAGCCAGTAGCATCAAGGACGGCCAAGCCAGAGCCAACTCAAGGCCCCTCACCTGGGAGAACAGCCCAATGGTGAGATGCACTGTCCGGCCGGCTTCGGACACTTTACACCAGACCTCGGGCATCGCCCAGCCCAACCCCCTCGTGTTGGAGACGTGTGCTCCCTCCACCTGCCAATCACCCTGCCCTTCCTTCCAGGCGAGCCCAAGAAACACCTCTTCCATGAAGCCCTCCCTGCCTCCTCCAGTAAACATGCTCAGACCTCTATTATGGAACTTAGTGCATTAGAACCACTTGTCTGCTTCTTCACCCAACCGTGAGGCTCCCTGAGGGCAGGGGCTGCGCTTCCTGTGTGTGTCCAGCACAGCGCAGTGTGTAGAACCCAGAAGCTGTGCAGCTAATAATAGTCCTGACAGTTTGTGGGCATTTGCTAGTGGCAGCCGTTACCCTTTGGGCCAGGCCATCATCGCCCTCACCAGCCCACTGCATCTGCACAGAACCCTAGGAGATAGTGCTACTGTCATCCCCATTTTACAGATGAAGGAACTGAGGCTCCAAGAGAGGTTGTGGCTGACCTACAGGTGCATGTCAGGGCCAGACTCCAACTGTCTGCCCCCAAAGCCTGGGTCTTCGCCAGTGAGCGTCTTGCTTTGATGTGTGATGAATGTGAACCGGGTTGGGTCAGACTGGGTTAGTGCCATGACAGAAAGAGGGAGCAGCACAGCGAATGCCAATGTGAAGAAGAGAACTATAGGGAACGACACTTGGATTGGGGGAGGAGGGCTGCTGGGAAGGCCATCCTAAAAAGAGGGGAGAGGAGGACCCTAAGGTCAGGAGGCGCTGCTCGGAAAGGTTAACGGTGCACCTGCCCCGCACGCAGCACCAGGTAACTGCTCGCTGAACTTGAATTGAATTGTAATCAGGAAGGCTTCCTGGGTTGCGAGAGTGTAAACCGCCTGGCACAGAGTGGCAGGAGGAAGGCCGGGAAAAGTAGGCTGGAGTCAGCTCAGGAAGGTTCTGGAACACCAAGCCAAGGGCTTGACGTTAACCTGAGGCCGGGAAGAAGGCCATCCGAGGCTTCTGAGGAAAGCTCTTCTTTGGGAAAGGACACTTCCGGTTTCTGGGTTGGCTCACAGGAAAGGGGAGTCTCACTCCTCATGAGAGGGTGTGTGGGCAGAGAGTGTCACCATGCAGGGCAGTGTGCCACTCACGGGTCGTTCAGTGCTGAGCCACGGTCGGGCCACGGGTGCAGCGGGCAGGATCAGGTCCATTCTTAACATGTGCAGGGCGGGGGGCGAGAGTTCAAGGGGTGGCCTGCGTGACATGCCCCATATCATCCTGAGGCCAATGCAGGCTCTTGGTCCCAACACCTTCTCCATGCAGCTGGCTGGGGAGAAGCCTGGGAGGGCACTCACAGCCCGGTCATTTAGATTCAGAAAAGAGAGACTCACAGCCCAGTTGTTTAGATTCAGAGAAGAAACACTGTGAACCTGGCTCGGGCTTCCATCATTTATTTAACCATTCCCCTTTCAATGAACACTTAGGTTATGTTCAAATTTTAACTTTTAGAAATGGTGCTGCCGTGGACATCCTGATATGAGCCGTATCGTTATCCCATTAAATACTCTTAACAACCCAGGAGATCAATTGCTGTTTATGGACTTTTGAAGGGGGGAGATTGAGGCTAGCATGGTCAAAGGGCAGAGCCAGAATTTGGCCTCAAGTCAGTCTGCCTGCAGAGGCCATGCTTTGTCCCCCATTCCAGGCTGTTTTCTCTGCCCCACCAGTGGTGACCCCTCTAAGCATCCTTGAATTTCCAGTGGACACTCCCCTCCTCCACCTCGAGAAAGTGTGAATGGACCTTTGTCCCAAAGAAGCTGTGGGCCTTTGCACCCAACCCCTGGCTACTGGGGTCTTCTTTTCAAAGAAAGAAAAGAGGAGGCAGGTTTCCAAAGGAGCAAGTCATTTGAAAACGATGCTGGATTGTCTGTTTCCAGCTCATCACCTTCACTCTCCCTCCCAAGGTTCCCTCTGCAAAGGAGAACGTGGGGACCACATTTTCTAGAACCTCCTAGCCTGTGTGGTTCTGGGTCGGAGTCTGCCAGTGAGGAACTGGCATGAAATTTGATATATAGAAGCGACGGGGAAGGGAGGAGCAATTCCTGAGAACCACTGGCTGTGCTGTGCCCAACTAAGGCGGTTGGGAGGGGCTCCTAGAGATATTCCAACATTGCACAGTTTCTCGGCAGGTTTTGGAGAACCACCTCTTGTTTGGTGTTTCAGGCAGGGGTTCCTGGCCACATCGACATCCCTGGATTTTGTCAGCAACTTCTCTGAACTCTGACACCCCAGCTCTTCCGGCAGTATGTTAAGTCCCTACTCCTACGGTTAATCCTCCTGCCTGGAACACACAGAAGGTGCTTCTGTTTTCCTCACCAGACTGACCAATATAAAGCTAACGTCCACAGAGAACATCAACTTTTGATCGGGCTGTTGATTTATGAAAAGTGCTAAGATTTTAGAAAGATTTCTTTATGTGCCATTAATTTCCCAGAAGCACCATGATCCAGAAATGAGTGAATTTGTAGTGTGTTGTCAAAAAGGATGCTAGGCTCTGGAGCCAGACTTGCAAGTAACCCTGTCTGGTAGGCCCTTGACTGTGCTTTCTCCAACAAGGCCCATCTCTAGATCATTTTGTGGGTGTTTTTTTTTTAACATTTTTTTTTTAATTTTTAGAGAGAAAGCGTGTGCACGTGTGCGCACATGAGTGGGAAAGGGGCGGAGAGAGAGGAAGAGAGAGAATCCCAAGCAGGTTCCAGCCTCAGCACAGAGCCCGACATGGGGCTCGATCTCATGGGTGTGAGATCATGACCTGAGCTGAAATGAAGAGTTGGATGCTTAACCGACTGAGCCACCCAGTTGCCCCATTTTGTCTTTGGGATCCCATTTTGTGGAAATACAGGGAAGCATAACACAACCCCTCTTCAGAGAAGGCAGAAGAAGGGAAAGGTAAGATGAAGACAGGAGGGAAGACCAGACTTGCACCAACCAGACAGCCACCCTCCACCTGGCTCTCACACTGGTTTTGCCTGGGGAGGCCCAGACAACAGGCAGTGTTTTCTACAAACAGCCCGATCTCCCAAGAACCACTCCTTCCATCCCAGTAGGCATGGCATGCCTAATAAATGGCTCCCAAAAAGATACATCAAATTCCTGGAACATGGAACATGAGTATCACCTTATTTGGAAAAGGGGTCTTTACAAATGATAGTAAGTCCAGAATCTTAAGAAGAGGACCTTCTTTGATCTACGAGGAAGATAATCCTGGATTATCCTGGTGGGTTCTAACTCCAATGACAAGCGTCCTTATGGGAGAAGCAGAGGGAGATGGGAGACAGAGACAAAGAAGACAAGGCCCCGTAGAGACAGAGGAATGCCGAGAATTTCCAGCAGCCACCAGACCCTAGGAGGGTGGCATGGAATCGATTCTTCCCCAGAGCCTCCGGAAGGAGCATGGCCCTGCTCACACTTTGAAGTCAGACTTCCAGCCTCTAGAACTATAGGAGAATAAGTTTCTGTTGTTTTAAGCTGCCAAGGTTTTGGCCATTTGTCACAGCTGCCTTAGGAAGCTAATACAGTAGCACGTACCCAAGACCCTCAGGGAGCCTCCACCAGTGTCCTTCAGACCCCGCTCCCCAGAGAGAGTTTGGGGCAGCCCCAGGCGGGAGCGGGATGCAGCAAGTAGGCCAGGTTCCAGGCCTGCTGTCCCAGGGGCACCAGAGCAACTCCTCACAATCTGTCCTACCCATTGAGCACCGAGGCAAGAGTCAGAGTTGGGGGGGAGGGGGACAGGGGGAAATGTTCTCAAGCCACGCCTCTGATCTGGTCTCTTCATTTTCCAGTTTCTTCAAACAGAGGAAGTGACTTGTCACCAGTCACACAAGACAGTAACTGAGCTGCGATGAGAACGGGGGTCTCTGGGCTTTCCACAATGGCACTCAACGCCACACTGCACCACTCCATGGCAGCGAGGCCCTGTAAGGGGTTACGCTATTCAATGTGATGATTGGAAGGTCATAACCTGGGTGAGAAGGAACTGAGGCATCTAGTGATCGGCTGCCACAGCCCCTTCCCCGTGAGCAAGGTCTCCTCTGTGACAGGCTGTGCACCCAGCTAAGCTGTTGCTCTCAAAGGAATGTGAGCACAAGGAGTAGAAACTGAGGAAGGCATTGACATGCACGTGGCACCCTAGAGTCACACACTTCCTGAGCTGGGCTCCCTGAGACCACCTCTCAGATGGAGATGGGCCGGGAGGCTGCTTCTGGGCCCTTCTGGAATGGCGCCACTTAGAAAGTGTGGGGCGGGGCACCTGGGTGGCCCAGTCGGCTAAGTGTCTCGGTTTGGGCTCAGGTCAGGGTCTCACAGTTTCATGCATTTGAGCCCCACATCAGGCTCCGTGCTGACCGTGTGGAGCCTGCTTGGGATTCTCTCTTCCTTTCTCTTTGCCCCTCCTCCACTCATGCTGTCTCTGTCTCTCTCAAAATAAATAAACTTTTAAAACGTTATTAAAAAAAAAGAAAAAAGAGTGGGTCACAGGGCTGGTCAGAGAGAAAAGTTGAACTCAGCTGCTCCTACTCATTGCTACAGACCTAGGACGATCATTCAAAATGGTCTCCAAACTATATTGCTAAATAGACTGGTCAGTGGATACAGGTGACCCCAGGAAAAGGGGCCTGATCTGGGATAAGGTCATTCCCTTTAGTTGAGTGAAGGGCCCAAGAAGGGTGAGAGCCACCAGCAGGCTTCAATGCCAGCAGCCAGGGGAGAGAGATGAGTTCCTTGAGCCTGAACGAGACAGCTCATCTACCACACACATTCCCCCTCCCCCACCGACCTCTGATAGACAATGACGTCTGAAGGACTTGGCAAAACACCACAGTCAGAAGAATACTATGGATGCTTGATCACAGGACGAACATCCCTAGGATTTAATAAGCTATCAGAGCTGGAATGAGCCTTCGGGTTCATTTAGTCCAGAGATGTCGGATGAGTAGCCTTGATACATAGTTCTCCATCCCCAGACCATGGCAGACATCACTAATCAATCACAGCCTTGTTCCCTTGAAGAGCAGGTGAAGCCTCCACCAGCTACTGAACAGGACCTTCAGGCAGCCACTACCAATCAATCACGGATCTGCACGCAAGATAGAACCTCTACTGCTCAAATTCCAGAGCAGGCCCTGTTTAGAGAGGCAGCTCATGGCAGTTCCAGTCAGAAGTGGGGTGACAGCCAGGAGGGCACCCCCACTGCAGTGGTCCTACCAGCAGTGCCCGACTAGGGGCATTTGTCCAGAGTACAGCCACTGTCAGGCACACATTTCCCACTCGGCCCCCTTTCCTGTTGAACACCTGTCATGCCCAATGAGGCCAGCAGCAGAAACCTGCTCACTCTGCCAGCCACTGGGACACGGGCCCTTCCTCTGTCAGCCCTGCAGGGAGGAGAAATGGGTTTGCACCAGAGGTCCTCATCAAGCATCATGAACAGCCTAACCCTAATCCTAACCCTAACCCTAAACCCTAATCCCTAAACTCTAAACCATAAGCCCTAACCCTGATTGCATCAAGGAGCTTTTCCCTGACTTGAGAGAAAAGAACTTCGCCGGCACAAAATAGTGGGGAGAACACCCAAACACGTCGTCACCGATGTGCTGCTATTTTTAACCTCCATGATGGTTGAGCCTGCAGCCAGATGCGGCAGCCCGGCGGCCCCTCACGGAACTGCCAGGAACTGGCAGGTGGTTAGGGACTGGGGAATACAGCGCGGCAGTCCCAAAGCAGACAAGCCCAAGGACACCCACAGAGCGCCCCCCCCCCCCATCCGACCCAGGACAAGCGGGATGAGGCTTTTCCTGCCGCAGTCCACTGCCTTCCAAATAGGGCCACAGCGTGGCACGAGGGACCAGGTGATGGTGCCACCCTGTTTGGCCGGGCTGGTCTGGCTTCCTGCAGCAGAGCTGGCGCTCAGAGCTCTGTCTCCCCCTCGTGGCCAGTCCAGAGATGCAGCCAGAATGATGCTGTCGGACATCTGGATATCCGAGGTGGAGCGGACAAGGCCAAGAGGCCAAGAAGAGGGAGGAGACGCCCACCGCCCCTCCACCCCCGCCCAAACATGCAATCTAAGTCACCGCCCCTTTCCTCTTTTAGAGTCTCTCGGTCCAATTTTTACTGCATCGTAGTCCCAGAAGGGACCTAGCACCCCATAAGGGCTGAATTGTAACTCTACCAAAATTCACGCGTGGAAGTCCTAACCCCCAGTAATTCACAATGTGAATGTATTTGGAGAAAGGGTCTTTAAAGAGGTGATTAAGTTAAAACAAAGTCATTCGGGTGGGTCCTAATCTGATATGACTGGTGTCCTCATCAGAAGAGGAAATCAGGACAGAGACGCACACAGAGGGAAAAGACCATGTGAGGACACAGGGAGATGATGCCTACCTACAAGCCCAGGGGTGGAGGGGGGAGGCTCTGGGAAAATAAGCCCCCAGCACCTTGATCTCACTTCCGGCCTCCAGAACTATGAGGAAATACATGTCTGTTGTTTAAGCCACACAGTCTGTGACAGTTTGTGACACCAGTCCTAGCAACCTAATACAGACACCCCCCTCCCATCCTCCCTTCTCCTTCTGGCCTCCATTTCTGCTTCTCTCCTCCCTCCCCCTGCATCCTACTCTTTTTCTTTGTCCATCAAAGATAACCCCTTGGTCACTCGTTCTACAAATGTTTAGCGAGCATGCCAGTGTGACAGAGAAATGAATAAAAATTCATTCATTCGGGGCACCTGGGTGGTTCAGTTGGTTAAGCGTCTGACTCTTGATTCGGCTCAGGTCGTGATCTCCTGGTTCATGAGTTTGAGCCCCGCAACGGGCTCTGCGCTGACAGCATGGAGTCTGTGTGGGATTCTCTCTCTCTCTCTGCCCCTCCCCTGCTCACACACTCTCTCTCTCTCAAAATAAATAAACATTTTTTAAAACTCTTCTTCATTCAGCAAATATTCATTGAGCACCTATTAAGTACCAGGCTCTGTTCCAGGCGCTGGATTACGATGATACACAGGACAGAAGCAATCCTGCATTCAAGGTACAGACAGTATGGTCAGGGAGACTGGCACAGAATTGGCTTCCACCAAGTTCCAGGTGCAAATTCTGGATGGAGTCTGCACGGGGCACCTGGCTGTTCAGAGGAGGAAGTCACAAAGTCCCATGAGAGTGAAAAGGAGAGGGCCCAGGAAGCCAGGAGGGAGAGGTGGTGTTTGTGTTAAGCCTGGAAGAATAAGGAGGAAGTCTCTCTCCCTCTCGCTCTCCAGAAAGGTATCCATCACTAAGCAGAGCTCACTGGACATTCGCTGACCATACGAGCAACGAAAAACTAAAGGAAGCCGGTCTCTATGGATGGAGGGAAGGGGGGAAAGGGACAGGGGACAGTAACAGAAAGAAGAAAAAGAAAAGAAACTTGTCGCAGAGGTGTTAGCCCTCCCAAGCCGACATCTGCTCCGATCTGAAAGTTAATTACAGTATTTGGATGTTTTATTTTCCATCCTGCTTAATAATTATGACAGAACCCAAAGTGTGTGATAACACTGAATCGTTATAAAATGAGATTTAATTATCCTCCCAACTCACAGGAATAAACAGGAGAAAACACATGCTCTAACATGTGCATTTGGCAAAGCAGGTGTCTCCCTCTTGATTCTTCCAATCCCTTGGAGGCGGTACGTGGAGGGCCGAGTTGGCGGCTTGTCCCCCATTACGGGATTGTGTGCACGTGGGGGCACAGCCGCACATGCCCATCGTGCCCATGGAAGCAGTCTGGCTGGTCCTCCTGGGTTTTGGGTACCCCCAGCAGTCAGATTTATTCATTCAGCGTCACCTCACTCAACAGAAATGTATGAAGTGCCCACTGTGTGCCAGGCATCGATCGTCCTGGACCTTGGGGAGACAAGGCAGGCAAGGCAGGTGAGGTCCCTCCTGGAACACTGAGCAGTGTTCTAACCAGGGCGACCAGTCTAACAGACAAGGAGAATATCAGATGGTGAGAAGGGCTGTGCAGAGAATTTAAATCAGGGGCTGTCCCAAGAGAGGGGGCTCCAGATACTTTAGACCTGGTGGCCCACCTAGACAGACAGGCTCTCTGAGGAGGTAACATCTAAATAGAGGTCTACATGAAAAGAAAGAAGCAGCCACACAAGGAGCAGACTTAGGGAACATCAAGTGCAAAGATCCCGAGGCAAGAATGGGGCGGGGGGGGGGGGGGGGGGGGGGGGAGGGTAACATCAAAAAGGATCCGAAGGGGGAGGGAGAGCAGGATTCGTAGAGAAAGCAACACAGTAGATGAGCCTTGTAGATGCGCGTGAGGAACTGAACTCGATTTCAAGGGCCAAGGGACACCATTGAAGGATTTAAGGGGTGGGTGGGGTGGGGGTCATAAACTGATCTTTTTTATTGTAAAAAAAATCCCCCTGGCTGCTGTGTAGAGAATGGGCTGTAGGACAAGAATGGGAGCTGGAAGAATACGAGGACTTCTGTAACCAAGATGATGTTGGTATCCGTATCTGTCTATCCTGCTCCAAAAAATTACTCTTAATCTCTCAATGCCCCAAATCCCCAGTCATATCTCATTTCGTACAGCCCTCTGCAGCTTAGAAGGTACTTTCGCTTTATAATGACATGTGATTTTGACCCTAATAACAAATGCCAGAGACCAGTACTGCCATCCCTTCCTCACAGATGAAGAGACTAGGGCTCAGAGAGGTTGGGTGACCTGTCCAAGGTCACACAGCTAGCTAGTGGCAGAGTCAGGAAGAATATCACACCCTGATGAGAGAGATAGCTTGGGGCGGTGGGGGGGGGGGGGGGGGGACAAAGAGAGTTAGAGAGACAGCGATGTCTAGACCCACAATGCCCAGTGACAAGTTTTTTGACGAAAAGCCAGAACTGTTACAAGCCTCGTGAGCCTAACCTCATCCTTCAAAGAAATCCCCAGTGTGACCGGACTCTCATGCTAACAGGCGCTTGGAGCAGGACGTTTCTGGAGGCGGGGTGGAAGGACAGATGGACACAGGCTTTGGGGCCAAAGGTCTTCAGATGGGATTCCAAGTCAGCCTTTTCCCGCCTGGGCCACCCGGACCCTCCATCAGTCTCCTGGGCCGCAAGTAGAATTATCCCGGCTTCGAAGATGGCTTCGGGGCCTGGGGCCTTTGGGTCTCCATGGGGGAAATCTTTGTTCTTAGGGTTACTTTGGATCTTTTGGAAACGTGGCAGAGCTGCTGGGACTTGGGGAATATGTATGTGCCGACGGCAGGGCCCCGCAAGCCCAGAACCTTGTTCCGTCTTGCGCAAAGCCTGACCGCTCTGCTGCTCCCCGGCTCCACTGGGGGAGCCCACGGCCCCATTTCAAAAAGCCTCCGCCCAGGCAATACCCCCACCTAGCGGCTGCTCTCTCCCCTCTCCAGGATCGGGGAAGAGTCAGGGCGGACAGGGAAGCTTCGAGCGCCAATCACCCCGGGCCTCTGGGTAAAATGCAGATTCTGACTCAGCGGGACGGGGGATGGCGCCCCAGGAGACGCTGGTACTGGTGGTCCTCAGACCCCACTTGGAAAGACAAGAAAAATGACATTCCTGAGCAGGGCGGAGCAGCAGCAGTGGGGGACACTGGCTGAGATCAGCTCTACAAAACTGTCCGGTAAGCAGATTGGAAGATTCGTAAGAAACTGTGTGCGCGGAGGTTAGGCCGCCAGACAACCGGACTGCCTGGGTGTGCAATGTGTCTCTGCCGCGCACAAGCTCTGTGACACTGGGCAAGTTACTTAACCTCTCTGTTCCTCAGGTTCCTTACCTGTAAAGAAAAGAACCGAGGATAGTACCTGCCACCTAAGGTTCTTGGAAGGAATAAGTGAACCGATAGGTAAAATGCCACCTGGCCCTTTGTAATTGCCACATGAGTATTCGCTACTATTATAACGTGCGGTGCTCTTAAGTCCTTATCAGTCCTTGGAAAACCTCATTAAGTCAGGCCGACTGAGAAGAATTTTTAAATGGTGAAGATTCTAAATGAGGACGCCTTCAAACGCCAGGCAGTTTTAAAGTGTCAGGCATACTTTCCCCACCCCCTTTTTTTCTGGCCACGGAGCAGTTTTCCAGGGTTACCCCCATCCTCAACCGGCCTCAACAACTACCCCCTCCCAACTTTTCAGGGGTCTCCAGATGGCCAAGCTTGTGGCCAATTGGAGCACTCCTTCCCCTGGGCTCGGTGATTGGCTCAGGAATGGGCACATGACCCGGGGCCGGGCCAATGCACGGAATCCCTGGGGCTGTTGCCTGTAGGGACCGGGAAAGAGACACCCTCTTTTCCCTGGAATCAATGCCTGGGAAGAAATGAAGCCAGACGGTACTACGTTGGTCATCTTAGCTGCTACAGAGAGCGAGCCCGCCTCAGAAGGGGCTAGTACAGAAGAAACCTGAGCCAAAGGACGGAAAGAGAGCTCTGGGGGCACCCTCTGAATTCCTGACCCAAGCACCCCGGACTCCAGACACCCAAACTTCTGAGTTCTATGGGCCAATAATTTCTTAAGCTGGATTCAGTTGCACTTCACCTGAAACTTTACCTAGGAGTCTCCTGGCAGGCATTACAGCACGTCTGTCCTCTGTGCTGTGATGCCCTGATCTAAAGTGTCTTTCTTGGGGCGCCTGGGTGGCTCAGTCGGCTGACCATCGGACTCTTGATCTCGGCTCAGGTCACGATCTCAGGGTTCATGAGTTCAAGCCCCGCATTTGGGCTCCACGCTGTCTGCTTGGGATTCCCTCTCCCTCTCTCTGCCCCTACCTGGCTCGTGCTTGCTCTCTCTCAAAATAAAAGCGGAGAAAGGAGGAATGCCCGTCACCACCAGGCACCATGGGTATGAGTGTGCCATTCTACAGACGGGGCCAGTGAAGGCGGTATCACGTCAAGGCCACACGGGTGGCAGAACCTGACTAAACCAGCCCTATCCAACTCTGAAGGCCTTGCTAGCTACATTAATCCACATTGCCTTCTCTGAGCCCGACACGCTCCTCCCCCTGGAGGAATTCATTCCTCAGCAGAAAACGTTGCTGTCGAATGTGGAGTGGTGATTCTCTAAGGGTGGTTCTGGAGGAACAGGTTAGAAATGCAAATTCTAGGCCTGTACCCAGAACCTCCTGGATCGGAAACTCTAGGGTGGGGCCGTGAATCTGTTGTAACAAGCCCTCCAGGAGATTCGGATGCACACCAAAGTACAGGCACGTCTGCCAAAAGTGAATAAATCAGCTTTACTTGAGTTGAATCAGGTATTTGCCGAGCACTGTTTACCAGGGCTAGAAGTATAGACATAAGCCAGATGAGGTCCTTGACCTCCAAGAGCTCCCAGCCTAGTGGGAATGGCCAAATCAGCACTGAACATTCACCGGAAGAACATCTCTGAGTCGGGGGGCATTTGCAGTCAGCACCCCTGATTTCTTGGCCATGCAAACACTTTCAAACCTCCAGGCCCTCGTATACGCAGCCCCCCTCCCCCAACACACACCTCTACCTTCTATATCTGCAAGGCTCCTCTTGCTTCAAAATGCAGCTTCAGCGTCACCTCCCAGCGCCATTCATCACCCCTCAGCTAGGAGGGGTCCCACGGCAGGGCTTCCAGTCCTCTCTGAGGGCACCAGTCACACTGCATTAGCAGAGCTCAGGAAACAGCCGTTTCTCCCACCCAGCAGGAAGTCATTTGAGAGCAGGCACGGTGTCCCAGTTCACCTTCCCTCCCCAGAGCTCGAGCAGGGCCTGGCACGCAGCAGAAGCTAGGAAATGTTTGATGAATGGGTTGATAAGGGAATTCGAGGCAAGCCTTGAAGGACAGAAAAGGCTTAAAAGCACAGCCCAAGAGAGTGCGGCGTCTGCCCTCTGCTCTTGCAGCACGGGCATCCCCTGGGAGCTTGTAAGCAATGCACGACCTCGGGGACTGCCCGGACCCACCGAATCAGAGTCTGCATTTGAACACGATGCGCAGGTGACTCGTGCATTTTCAAGTTAGAGAAGTTCTTCAAAGGGGCTGCCTTGCCCCCCCTGCGCTCAGGCTTCCAGGAAACATTATTGGGTTGATTTTACACACACGGAATACCTACAAAGGCACTGTCAGCTGACAGTTCGCCCCCTGGGAAAACTCCCACTTGGTACCCTCTGGAAGACTGAGGAGCCCAGGGACTCTTACTTCCCCAGGCCCAGGACACAGCCACCAGGCAGCATTCTGAGAAGGAAACCAAGGCCCTGCTTCCCCTCTCGGCTCGACTCCTGGCAGCGCAGAGACTTGCAAAAAAGATACACAGAGCTTAGTTCTGGTCGAAAAGTCTCCACTCATCTAAGAATGCGATCGATAATGGCAAGGGGGAAATCAATGGCGCCAGGAGATCCATCTCTGTGTATTTATGGAGCACGGATCCCAGGGTGGTGGGAGACTTCAGCAGACTGGACAGTCCGTGCCTGCTTCCCGGGAATCCTGATTCCCTTCCCAAGAATTATGGGGTGTCCTTTGTCTCTGCTCCATAACACCCTGGAGTTACAGAGCCATTTAGAAACGAATTGGCTCATTTTTCTACCCCCTCCCCCCTCCACCTTGCTCACGGTGACAGGTCACCCTGGCCTAGGAGTTATTAAGGGGACAGATAGGACACTTTGCCCATTCCATCTGGCCCGTGTCTGGCTTCACCGGCCTCCCTCTGTTGCCAGCAGGCCATAAAGCTTTAACTCCTCACCAAAGATAGAACGTTGCCCAGGGCGGGGGAAGGTGAGAAATTGAGAGGTAAGTTTTTCTTTTCTTTTTTTTTTTTTTTTTACTCCAAGTATTTTTTTCTCCTTGGAGGAAATACATAGTTCTTTGGGGTTTTTTTTGTTTTGTTTTGTTTTGTTTTTATTTTTTGAAAAAAAAAAAATTTTCCCCACCTCCAAATAGCCATACCTAATAATCCCATGAACAGATGGAGTGACCATGCAGGGTTTATTTTTCCCAAAATTAGCAAAGCCATCTCCTAAAATTCAAGTCACTGCAAAAGCAGTGTTGAGACAAGGCACTTAACCTCTCTGGGCCCTCAGTTTCCCCACCCATGAGAATGATAATCCCAAGCACTGAAGTCACTAAAGTCACTCACCTATGCTAGAGTGTAGGGAGCACCCAACAGTCCTTACCTCACGCCCATCTACGGAGCACAAGAGTATCAACGGCATGGACTGTCTCAGGCTCTTTAGGAAGTTGGTGACTGCCATCACAGTGAATGGCCTGAGCAGTGGTTAAGGCTGTGGCCCGGCCACTTGTTGGCTGGGGATGGGACAATGGGTCATGTAATCTCCCTGAGCATCTTAATAAGGATGCTACACACAGATGAGGGAGAGTTCAATGAGAATACATTTAGAAACCCATTAGGAACAGGAGGTAGAAATGGGCAAACCAGTCTCGCATTTAATCTTCACACGAATGTGTTTGTAGTGGTCATGTTCCCCATTGTGGCATTGAGGACCCTGAGGCTCCCCTCCAGTTAGCTGCTCCGGGTCACAGGGTAGCAAGCAGCAGAGCCAGGAATTACCCTCAGGGCTCCGACTCCACTGGGTTGCACTGATTTCTCAGTAAAACCAGCTCAGTTTCAGAGAAACCAGTTAGAGCTGCCCCCATGCTAGCCCTTGAGGGTGACAAGCCCCCACCTCTGCCCCCCCCAACTCTGCGCTTGTGGTAACCAATGCTCCCTACACGCTCCCACCCCTGCAACATCAGGCAAGGACTGATGGTGCCTCTAGATGTTTCCAGGCTCAGGAAGCTTCGCCATCCCTCGAAGGTTCCTTGGCTCCACCTCCAGCTTGTAAATAGTCCCTTCAGTAAACTGTCCCAGATGGGTGACCCCATGTGGGTGAGCCATCCGTCTCCTGCTGGGCTTCCCGCAGGGAAGGGTTGGGCTGACCTTCTGAGCTCCCTCTGCACTCCGAGGGTAGGCTTATGTGGACAGGTAAAACGCGTCCCCTGTCCTGGGATGTCACTTCCTTGTGCCCTCCGACTTCCCTTTGGTCTTTGACAGTTAACCACACGGCTTCCAGGCCAAAGGCAGGAAGGTGGACCTAGGGCCTTGGGGAAAGCCCAGAGTTTTCCTCAGGCAAGGCTGGCTGGGCCCGGCCTTCCCCAGGGGGCGGGAATGCTCCCCCACTCACCAGCACTAACCACATCTCTGACTGGTTTTCAGGGTGGGCTTGGGTTCCTGAAGCCTCCCCTCCATCACTCCCTCCCCAGAGAAGAAATCCAAGGCAGAGCTCTGGAGTCAGAGGAAGCTCCCAACACACAGAAGGAGCCCCCAGAATAGGGGTCCCCTTGACAAACCCAGCTGGCTTTTAGCGCATGCAGAAATGGACTCCGACCCCTGTGTTTGAGTCATGTGCCTCAGGTAAACCTGGGGGGTCAGCAGCAAAGCCGGCAAGAGTCAGGGGACTCTGAAGCCCAGGGTTTGAATCTGAGTTTGAACGCTGGCTCAGCCTTTGGCCTGTTGGGTAGGTTAATTTCTCTAAAGGGCAGACTCGATCCCTCATCTATAAAATGCATATAAAATAATAATCGTGCCTTACTCATTGGCTTTCTGTGAGACAACATAAAACGCTACCTGGAAGCCTCCAGCACGCGTTAAAGCCCTCAGTAAATATCAGCTGTGACTACTGTAAGCATGATCCCCTGCCCACAGACCCTTTTATGCTTCTGTATCTTTGCACATGCCGTTCCCTCCATTCGAAATGATCTTTCTCTCTTTCTTTGCCTGGTAAACTCCTATTCATCCTTCAAGACCCAACTTAAATATCACCTCCTCAGGAAAGCAGCGAGCCAGAATAGTTGGCCCCTCCTCCTTCCGCTACAGCAGCCGTTGCCAACCTGGGAGTGTTGGATCCTCGGAGGTGTGGAGTGAGTACAAGGACCCCCGGCTTCGAATACCCATCTTCTATCACACCTTCTGAAGGCTCGATAAGCAAAATGCCCCACGATGTATGAACAAACTGTTCTGCCAGCGGCTGCTACTGCTGCTACGATTACGATTGATAAGCTATGAAATAATTGTAGACTGCTGCTAAGTACATAATACCGTTGGGTCATGCGGTCCTTCGATCAGTGCGTGCCGTAAGGGCACGGGCCGGCATGTGACGTATCATAAAATTATTTTTGTCATTTGTTTTGTGTTTGTGTACGTGCCTTTGTGTTCATAGAAAAGGGTCTAAAGGACATATTCCCAGCCTACAGGGCTCATTCTGAAGAATGTATGCTATCCTTGCTCATGGCTTCCCAGAGGAGGTGATATTTAAGTTGGGTCTTGATGGGTGAATAGGAGTTCACCAGGCAGAGAAAGAGAGAAACATTTGTGGATATATACACATTATGTGGCCCAGTTAGATCTCAAAATATTCCTCTCAAATGTGGAGAAATGGGAACCCTCATGCACTGTTGGTGGGAATGCAAACTGGTGCAGCCTCTCTGGAAAACAGTGTGGAGGTTCCTCAAAAAATTAAAAATAGACCTACCCTATGACCCAGCAATAGCACTGCTAGGAATTTACCCAAGGGATACAGGAATGCTGATGCATAGGGGCCCTTGTACCTGAATGTTTATAGTGGCACTTTCAACAGTAGCCAAATTATGGAAAGAGCGTAAATGTCCATTAACTGATGAATGGATAAAGAAGTTGTGGTGTATATACACAATGGAATACTACTTGGCAGTGAGAAAGAATGAAATATGGCCTTTGGTAGCAACATGGATGGAACTGGAAAGTATTATGCTAAGTGAAATGAGTCAGGCAGAGAAAGGCAGATACCATATGTTTACACTCTTATGTGGATCCTGAGAAGCTTAACAGAAGACTATGGGGGAGAGAAAGGGGAAAAAAGAGAGGGAGGGAGGCAAACCATAAGAGACTCTTGGGAACTGAGAATAGACTGAGGGTTGATGGGGGGTGGGAGGGAGGGGAAAGTGGGTGATGGCCATTGAGGAGGGCACCTGTTGGGATGAGCACTGAGTATTGTATGGAAACCAATTTGACAGTAAATTTCATATTAAAAAAATATTCCTCTCAAAATATTAATCTGTATCCTTCCCCCCACCCCACTTCCTGCCTGACAAGGACAAAAATCTCTAAAGACTTAAGTGCCTGTTGGCATGATTGCCAAGCATGAGACAAGCCTGAGAGAAGGAGGGGTGACAGAGGGGAGAGCATGGGGGGGGCAGAGAGTGGGGAGAGCAGCTCAGACAGGAGAGGAAGGAGGAGTCCTCCAGATAGAGCAGAGGAGGACCTCCGCCTCAGGACTGTGGAGCAGAAGAGCTGCTCATGTACTGACTGGCTTCATTCATGAGCCCAGGGCCTGGACGGCTTGGACTGCTTGGGTGGGATGTGGTCCTTGTACTCGCTAACGTGAGTCGAACTGAACAGAACCAATAGCTAATGTCCTATTCAGTGAAGCAGCCAATGTTACACAGAAAGAGAGAAAGATGGATGGAGGGAGGGATAAATGGATAGGTAGACACACAAAGCTATGGGGAGTGGGTTTGGGTTGGGGAGCAAGGTTCGAGGGGGGGACTTGCACTCTTTATATATTTATTAGCATAAATAAAATACACATGCTTGCCTTGGGGCATAGCAGTGTGTATCAGTTAGCTATTGCTGCGGAACAATCCACTCTAAAACTTAGTGACTCGAAACATTTATTTAGCTCATGATTCTATGGGTTGACCATTCAGGCTGAGCCCAGCTAGGTGGTGGTTCTGATCCCAGCTGGGCTTCGTCATGTTCTCTGCTGTCAGCCACAGGTCAGTGAGGAGGCTCAGGTACTGAGGGTTAGCTGAATGTCAGCTGGAACAACAGGAAAACCACGAAAGACCGGGATTCGAACTCAGAGACCTCTGGCTTCAGCGTTCCCTTACCATCACCTGCTTATCCTTCAGCAGGCAAGCCCGGGCCAGTTCACATCACAGTGGCAAGAGAACAAGCAGACACAGGCCAGGTGTCCAGGTCTGGCACCAGCACAGAGTTGGTCCTGCTGCATTCACAAAGCCACCCGGGACTTAAGGGTGGGATGAACTGACTCCTTATTTTGATGAGAGGGTCTTCAGAGTCACATTGCTAAGAGCTACGGACACAGGGAGGAGGATAATTCCTGCCATTTCTTTGCAAACAGTCTAGCTCAGGTTGGTAGAGGCAAAGAAAGCCAGCAAATGCCAGAGGCCTGAGGCAAGAAACTCTTCCTGACATCTGTGAAGCCCTTTTACCCACACTTTTGCATTCAGTCCTCCGATACCCCCATGTATCAGTTACCTATTGCTGCGTAACAAATTGCTCCCAATCCTAGTAGCTTCAAACAACGTACATATATTATCTCACAGTTGCAACGGTGTGGAAGGAGTTTGGGTTGGTGCCGGCTCAGAGTCTCCCATAACGCCACAGCTAAGAGGTCGGCCAAAGCTCTGCTCGTTTGAAGGCTCAACTGGGGCTGGAGGGTCTGTTTCCACAATGGCTCCCTCACACGGCTGTTGGTGGGAGACCCCAGTTGCTCACCATGTGGACCTCTCCACAGGGCTGCTTGAGCGTCCTCACAACACGACGGCCAGCTTCCTAGAGAGCAAGGTGGCAGCCGCAGTGCCTCTTATGGCCCGGATTCAGAAGTCACACATCAACATGCTACAGTCTATCCATTAAAAGCAAGTCACGAACACAGCCCACACTAAAGGAGAACTGCACTCCACATTTCAAGGGGAAGAATACCAAAGACTTGTGAGCATACATATTTTTTTTAAAAAAATTTTTTTAACGTTTATTTATTTTTGAGACAGAGAGAGACAGAGCATGGACAGGTGAGGAGCAGAGAGAGAGGGAGACACAGAATCTGAAACAGGCTCCAGGCTCTGAGCTGTCAGCACAGAGCCCGACGCGGGGCTCGAACTCACGGACCGTGAGATCATGACCTGAGCCGAAGTCGGACGCTTAACCGACCGAGCCACCCAGGCGCCCCTAGCATACATATTTTAAAGACATCAGGGGCACCTGGGAGGCTCAGTCGGTTAAGCGTCCGACTCTTGATTTCAGCTCAGGTCATGATCTCACAGTTTGTGAGTTCAAGCCCTGCATCAGGCTCTGTGCTGGTGGTACAGAGCCTGCTTGGGATTCTCTGATCTCCCTCTCTCTCTCTCTGCTCCTCCCCTTCTAGCTCACTCTCTCTCTCTCTCTCTCTCTCTCTCTCTCTCTCTCAAAAATAAATAAACAAACAAACAAACTTAAAAAATTAAATTAAAACGAAAAAAGAGAACAGTCCCCTCTGGTCACCATGTATTTTCATCCCTCCCACAAAGTGTACTCACCCTATCTTGAAATAACTGGATCTGGCCCAGTGATGGACACTGTCCAGGATCCTTTCCCCTTCTAAAAGTTGACATTCTGGTAGAAAGATTCTTACGGCGCAGAATTTCCAAAGGAGGCAGGAGAAGAAGGAAAAGATTCTGCTTTCTCTGATGAACCAGTAAAGGATCATTAAGCACTCAAAAGTATAAAGCGACACAAGAAATACTTAATAATTGCCAGGGATTATTTGTGAGGAACAGCAGAGAGAAAAGAGATAGGGGAAATGAACGATTTCAAGCCTGCAAAGTGGTTTTGCTCCCAGAGGACCTAAGAAAGACGCTTAAAGTTCAGCTCCCTTTGAAGCCAAAAAGATTTGAAAGATTCAGAAGCCAGGGGCTGGAGGCGGGGGCTCCCTTCACTGTAGAAGGATGTAGGTCAATGTCATTCCCGAAGGGACTGGGGTGAGGGGGAAGGCTGAACAAAGAGCAGACAGTTCATAAAAAGAAAAAAAAATGGTTCAAAAACAAAACTACAAACCCTCACTAACATACATTAAGCTAACAATTAGACAAAATTTTACCCATGAAATAACCAGCGGTGGGGCGCCTGGGTGGCTCAGTCCGTTAAGCGTCTGACTTCCACTCAGGTAACAATCTCGCAGTTTGTGAGTTCGAGCCCCACATCCGACTCTCAGCTGTCAGTGCACAGCCCACTTCAGATCCTTTGTCTCCCTCTCCCTCTCTGCCCGTCCCCTGCTTGAACTCTCTCTGTCTGTCACTCTCTAGGTAAATAAACTTTAAAAAGTAATTTAAAAAAAAAGAAATAAGCCGTGTTTCATATTAAGAAACGTTCATTAGGGGCACCTGGGTGGCTCCATCAGCTAAGCATCCAACTCTTGATTTCGGCTCAGGTCATGATCTCATGAGCCCCATGTCAGGCTCTGTATTGACAGCATGGCGACTGGGATTCTGTCTCCCTCGCTCTCTGCCCCTCCCCCACTAATGTGTGCACTTCCTCTCTCTCTCTCTCTCTCTCTTTCTCAAAAATAAATAAACATTTTTAAAAAATGTTCATTAGAACACGTCAAAAGTTGAGAGGATCTATTCCCTGACAGGTGTAAGTCTGTCTAAAATTCTTTGAAACACATAACAATAGCCATTAAAAGTTCATATCCTTTGGCCGAATAATTCTATCACTAGAAATTTAGCCCAAGAAAATAATTAAAGAAATGAACAAAGATTCATATTAGGATTAATTATAATAAAGAGGAACTGGAAACTTCCCAGATATTGAAAAACAAGGAAGTGATTAAGTATACTCATTTAATGTACATACAATGAACATATAATGGTACATTCATATAATGAAATACAAGTACACAAGAGAAGTCGTATTTTCCAAAAATATTTAACGACATGAAGAATTTCTTACAATATAACGTTAAATGAAAATACAAGACACAAAACTGAATATATAATAATACCCACGGGGACAAATATGTAATTTTGGAATACATAAACATGGGCATATGACAGAACAGTGAGAGTTTAATCAACAAAAAAATGGTAAAGCTATAAAAGGCCTTTGGATAAAATGTGAGATGCTACAGGAATGATTAGGCTGAAATCAGATTTCCTTTTAAATTATATGATAGGGGCACCTGGGTGGCTCAGTCGGTTAAGCGTCCGACTTCAGCTCAGGTCATGATCTCACAGTCCGTAAGTTCAAGCCCTGAGTCAGCACAGAGCCTGGAGCCTGCTTCGGATTCTGTGTCTCCCTCTCTCTGCCCCTCCCCTGCTCATGCTCTGTCTCTCTCTGTCTCAAAAATAAATAAAAACATTTAAAAAAATTTTAATTGTATGATATAAGCCTTGAATTCCACTCTGTCTGAACAAAACTGCATTTAAAACACTACTCATCATTTATTCCACAAACACTTACAGAGCACTTTGATGCCTTAAGGTTTTAAGGATACAGAGATAACAAAGTCAGAGGCCCCAATCTCAAAGACCTGGTTCATGGTCAAGTGGGGGCAGGGGAAATATACACTAATAATTACAGTAGAATACAGATGGCCCAATAAAAAAACGAGCAAGGAGTGACTAACTCCCAGCACCCAAGGAGAGCCAGGAAAGTTTCTAGGAGGAGAGGAGGGAAGAATATTCCAGTGAGTCTTGAAAGATCTGTAGAAGGTAGCCAGGTAGACAAAGAGAAGATAGGAAATTAATTCTAGGCAGAGAGAAGTACATATGTATGGTGGGTAAAATAATGCCCCCTGCCAAAGATGTCCATCCCCAGAACCTGTGAATACGTTCCCTTACATGGCATAAGGAACTTTGAAGATGTGATAAAGGTTAAGGACCTTGAGATGGAAAGAGTTGCCTAGATTATCCAATTGAGCCCAATCTGGATCCTTAAAATCAGCGAATCTTTCCTGACTGAGCCCAGGGGAAGAGGTAACTATGCCAGAATGGTCAGAGAGGTGCACATTGCTGGCTTTAAAGATGGAGTGAGGAAGCCAAGGACCGTGACAGCTGACCGAGGTAAAGAAATGGATTCCTCCCCAGAGCCTCCGGAAAGGAAAACAGCCGAGCTGCACGAACGCCAGGATTTCAGCTCATTGGAACATGTTTCAGACTTACTACAGAAAGGTAACATAAATTTATGTTGTTTCAAGCCACCAGATTTGTGATCATTTGGTGCAGTAGAAGTAGAAAGGGAATACTGGGCAAAGGCATGGAGGCAGCAAGGCTGAAAAACACATGGAAGGAACAATGAAATCAGTGGAGCACTAGGTAATATTTATTGCTCACCTGCCAAACATCAGTTCCTCCCTTCTTCTTGGTGCAAGACCCAGTGTTCGCCCTCTTGGAGCTCACAGACCAGCAGAAGACACAGACTAGTAATAAAAAAAAAAAAAGTGATGGACCTTCTGGGAGGCTCAAGAGAGGGCAAGACCAGTATACCCGGGGACTGGTAGTGGCTCCATGGAGAAGAGCTCTTTGGGTTGTGTCTGTCCTGAGAGAAGGGCCTTCCAGGTTGAGGAACAGCATGAGCAAACACACTGAAAATATCTTAGTGTATTTAAGGAAGGGCAAGTTGTTCTGGGTGACCAGAGCTTGGGCAAAGCTGAAGTGTTGGGAGCTCAAGCTGGCTAAGGAATGTTGGGTTAAGGAGTTTGAACTCATCCTATAGGGAACAGGATGGGGCATCTGAGTGTTGGCCAAGAAGGAGCATGTTTCTCTTCTAAATCCCTGATGCACTGGTATTATCTGGAGATAAGAGGACTTCCGGGTCTGGGGAAGTGGAAGCCACTCAGACCACACTGAGCCAGGAGGCTAGGAGGCTGGGCCACTGCGGAGCCCGGCTTGAGACTGTCTGGCCTACCAGCTCACATCTGCCTCCTGGTCTGTCTGCAGGAAGCACTCCCCTTCCATGGGACCTTCCTGAAAGGCAGTGGGCAGAGACTGAAGCCCATCAAGCCAAGTCAGCCTCCTTCTGCCCTTGCCTCCAGGCCAGCCTCAGCACCATCAGGAGAAAGAAGTTTATCTCCATGCCTCCCCATGCACACTGTCAACTCCCCCTTACTGGGCCTTCCCTGTCCATCTCAAGTCACTGCTGCATACTCCATCCTCTCCCTTGGCAAATACAGGTTGGGAGAGATACAGGAAGGGCATCATCTGAAGGCAAGGAAGGCTAGAGCACATCAATCATGGTACTTAGTCCTCTTGTCTTCATCTCCTGCTTTTTCTGCAGACTAGCTTCAATAGCACCTCCTCTGGGAAGCCCTCCCAGACCTGCCCAGACAGAACTAAGCTTATCTCCCATGTGCCCCCACTGTGCCTATGCACACCTCTCCTACTGCGTGACACCTGTCTGTGGAAAACACAGACTGGGGTCTGTGTCAGAGGTTGGTCAGACAGTCAGGCTGTCAGTTCCTGGGTTCATAGCCCAGCTCCCACCTAGGTGGGACCATGTGCCTTCTTGTCGCCAAGGGAGTGTAAGCAGAAATGAGGCGCCCCTTCCAGGGCAAGGGTAGGAAGGAGTGTCTCCTCCTCTGGCTCTCCCTCTGCCCCTCTCCTCCTCGGAGGCTGTGTCTGAGGCTCCCGGTGGAAGGAACCAGAACCCAGATCGGAGGAGAACTGCCTGAGTAGGAGCTACTACAGGGCACCGCACCTGAAAGAGATGTTGCTTTCTTATCCTGTTAATTCCTGAGAGCCGAGCTTTATAGCAACTGAAATCTAGGCAAGACAGCCACACGGAAGTCCAGGGGCCCCAGCTAAGATACCTTGTTTCCGAGCTAAGGGTCTCATGGCTTCCTCTGTCTACTTACTTTCTGTTTCTTTTTAAGTGCTCTGCTCTGCCCTGCACTGACCAGGATGTGAGATTTTTCCCCTTCTTCAATTTTTACACACACACACACACACACACACACACACACTTGAAACCCCACTCGCAGACACATTACTGAAGATGGACAGGACTCCCACTGCAGCAGGGCAAACACAGGCCCCGTGGAGCAGCAGGTCTCACCCCAGGGGAACCCCCTGACCCTTGTCTTCACCAGCTTCCGTCCATTTTTCTAGCCCCTGATCTCCATCTTCCATTCTCCTCAAGCTCTGAGAGCAGGAAAATCAGTATCGCCCCTCTCATTTCAGCCGGGGTGGCCCCGCCTCTCATCTGATATCGTGCACCTGCTAACACTCAGGCTCACCTTGAACAGAAGGGACCTGTCGACCTACTGAGTGACCCTCTCCTGGGGGGCACAAAGGACAACGGGGGGCTGTCGCAGGAGCTGGCCAGGCAAGGCCTTGTGCTTCTCAACTGGCTGCCCATTAGAACCCCCCAAGGAGCTTTCAACAAATGCAGATGTCCCCGACACGCTGGGTAATTGGCATGGGCAGTGTCCAGCTCATCAGGTGATTACAGTGTGCAGCCCAGCATGAGAACTCCCAGCCGCGCTTCCAAATCAGCCTGTGGGGCTGGACCCTGTGCTCCTGGGTCCTGTGGCGGAGTGACGAGAAGAGGAGTCAGCCCCCCCACCCTGCTCCCTGGTCTACCAGGGCATTTTCCCAAATAAGGACACCTCCACCTCCTGTAGAGGAGGCCCCGTGCCAACTGCTAGTGCTTCTCTGCTCACCTCATTATATCTGCTCCTGTGCCACTCTCCCTCTCCAGACCCTGTGCTCCTCGAAGTCAGGGACCAGGCCTTACCCTTCTGATGAGGCAGGTGCTTGGTTTGGAGAGGGACGGGGTCAAGGGGGGTGGAGTGGAACCACAGGGGATGATGCCCACCCCGAGGAAGGAACACGGGGGTCACTGGAACTCATCCTGTACCGCAGACATCTATGCTCACACCCTGGTCAGACCAGCAGTCCACCCTGCAGCTCAGATGGCGGCTGAGACCCCGATTCCACCGCCAGCCCCACTTCTCCCAGAGCAGGATTTTTCAGTGGCAGCACCACTGACATTTTAGGTCATATAATTCTTTATCAGGGTGGGAGGGTTGTCCCTGTACATTGTGGGATGTCCAGCAGCATCCCTGGCTTTTACCCCGTAGATGGCCCCATTCGCGACAAATCAAAATCGCCTCCAGACATCGCCGAGTGTCCCCTCGGCAGCAAAATCACCCCTGATTGAGAACTACTACCCCAGAGGTCTGGGCCTCCACAGGTCCCGCCTCCATCCTAGCCGAGCCCCTCACAGCACTTGGGAGAATAACGTGAACTTAACCGGGTGAGGGGCTGAGCAGCAGCACTTAACGCACGTCAGACAGACCAGCACGAACACCCTTGAGGGACAGACACTCCCCCAGGTGTGACAAAAGAAATTACAGTGAAGCGGCATGCTGGGGTCACACAGCTGGGGTCCAAACTCAGACCCATTTAACTCCAAAACCTCTGGTCCTGTTTACCCAAGACCCTGCCTCTTGTCATCAGGCACTGGGGAGAGGCCACCTCATCCCAAACTCCAGAAAGGTCTGCAGGCAGCTGGCCCACCAAGGGCTGAAATTCATAAATCCTGCAAGACCACATCTGGAGGTCAGGGTGGGTGTGACAAGAAGTAAGCACTCCCATGACCAGGCAGAGGACCGGGGCTCTTGCCCTCTCGGGACTTCTGTCTCTGCGTTTCCACACTCCGGGTGTATCTCCCCCTCGATCACGAGCCCTAATGCGCAGGAGCTGTGTCTATCTGCCTTGGTTTCCCCCAGAGCCAGGCAGACAGTGAGCCTCATGCACAGGAGTGCGGGCAAGTGTTTACACAATAAATGAATGAATGACAAATGAATAAATGAACAGAGCCCGGGTATAAGGTGGAAACATAGTCTCAGAGAAGACGCAGAAGCCCATCGTGGAGATACAAAATCAGAACAGCTCGCAAAGCAGGCATGCAACAGGGATGGGGCTCCAGTGTTAGAAACCCATGCTACTTAAAGTTCTCCAGTCCCAGGGAAGACTGGCCCAGAAGCCTAGGGCAGACCCAAAACCTCCGGAGGAGGAGCTGCACCTGTGGAGGAAGATGGTTGGGGACAGGGGGCAGGCAGGTCACGGCCACTCCTTCCCACCAGAGGCCGGTCTCGCATTCCTGCATCCGCGAACACGTCTCCAGAAGGGGGGGGGCAGCAACAGTAGCTCTGGGCACCACCTGGACACCACCCCCGCCCCGGAATGCCAGAGCACATTGGAGAAAGGTGACTCCTTTTTCCTTCCTTTGGGCCCACGAGGCTAATCATAAAATACTCCCTGCTTCCGAGTCTATAGGAGAAAATGCCTTCTAAATCCATTAAGTTGCTAATGCGTGCATTCGCAGACCAGAAAGAAAGGTGCGGGATTGATGGATGTACTTGTCATATTTACGGTTTGTAGTCATGTGATTAATGGGCTTTGTGGTTTATAAGGCAATGCTCATTTCACTCTCCTCTTTAAGCTCCGGGTGATTTATAGGACCCGGCATCGCTGTTGCATTTCAATGGGACGACGGTGATAGCATTTTATCACCCTGGATTATCAATTAGTCTCCTTTGAGGCAAGGATGTCCCAGACTCATAGGGGCACAAGGTAGGGAGAGGGGATGCCTCTTCAGAGCATCGGTGCCTGGCCACCTAGAGATCAAGGCCTTTCTCCCTGAGAGCTGTGTCCTAATTCATCTCTGAGATGAGAGGCTGCAGGCACTAGGAGGCAAGACAGGAGACGGGACCCTCCCACCCCAGAGTCCCCTCCCATCCCTCACCAGGCTCTGCCACGGCTCCTTGTAAGTAAGGTCACCTTACTCCCTCCCTACCCACTCTGATCCAGCAACCCCACACCTCCTCTAGAGGGATTGTTATGGGTGGAGATGCCGCCCCACCCAGAATTCATGTTAAATTCTAATCTACCCCACAGTATGTCAGAGTGGGACTCTATGTGGAGATGGGCTCTTCAAAGAGATAATTAAGGTTAAACAAGGTCATATGGGTGGGCACTAACCCAGCGGGACTGGTGTCCTTCTAAGAAGAGATTGTGGTGGGAGGGGCACGTAGATGGCACAGTTAGTGAAGCATCTGACTCTTGATCTTGGCTCAGGTCATGATCTTGTGAGTTCAAGCCCCACATTGGGCGTGAAGTCTGCTTGGGATTCTGTCTCCCCTTCTCTCTGCCCCTCCCCTGCTTGTGCATTCTCTCTCCCTCTCAAAATAAATAAATAAACTTAAAAAAAATTTTTTTTAAGAAGAAGAGATTAGGACACAGATGCACACAGAGGGAACACATGAAAAGACACAGGGGAAAGATACCCACCTACAAGCCACGAGAGAGACCTCAGAAGGTACCAATCCCCACCCCCCAACACGTTGATCTCAGATTTCTAGCCTCCAGAATGATGAGGAAATTAAGTTCTTCTGTTGAAGCCCCCACAGTCTATGTGGGAGCCCACCTCGAACTAACACAAGGATTCCCCTTTCACGTTTGCGTCCTTTCCTAAGACCTCCACAGCCTTCACTACTTTGTCACTTGTGACCTCGGCCATACCAGTCTGCCTGTCTGAGCTTCAGTTTCCTCATCGGTAAAGTGGGAAGAAGAATTACACTGCAGAGTGGTTGGAGGCATTAAATGGCTTAGCACAGTACCCAAGATGAACCTCATGCTGCAGCGGGCACGAGAACGCCCTCCTCCCCATCCCACCTCCCATGAGATCTCCTCCCTCCCCACCCCGAGTCCCAGCCTAAGTGCCCCCGCCCTTCTTGGAAGCCTCTCTGATTCTCCCAAAACATATTGTTCCCCTGCCCCATTTTGCACTGGTCCCATTGGGTCTGTGCCTGCTTCTCTTTGCTCTAGAGCCTTGTTTCACAGTGACACTGGGGGGCTTGCAGCCTGGTGAGAGTCCAGTAATAAATGAGTCAGCACCTAAATGCATGTTTACAAATTTGACAAGAGCTATGAAGACCAGAGAGGGATGCAAACACCAGAATAGCAGGGAGACCTACTCCAGATGGGGTTGTGGGAGCCTCTCCAAGGAACTGGCATTCAAGCTCAAGGGCAAAAATGCAGGGCTGGTAGCCAGGATTCCAGCTAGGCCATGTGGCACCTTTGTATGAATCAGGGGGTAAAAATGCCCTCTCTCCAGGCAGACACTGCCCTAAGCAAGCACTCGTGGTGAGAAGAACACAGGCTGATTTCAGTCTCTACTTGTCCCCCATGGTAGGTGTCCCCTTGTACAGTTCACAACCCGCATAACTGAACATAGCATACGAGTGTCCCGTATCCCGGGCTCACCTCATTTCTGGACTTGATGATCCAGCCAGACTTTCCAAGTTTGACCTTCTGTGCTTCCTAGGGCCTAAGTTCACATGCCTCATCACCTGTTCCCTCCGGCTCTTGGCTGTCTGGATTATACCCTATGCTACAGATCCAGCTCCTGACTCTGGAAGGCAGATCTTGATTTGAGCACCTGGCTGGTGTTTCTAGCTTGGGTCATCCTCTGAACAAGAGGACAGATCCCAAAGCAGAAAAGTAATCAGTGAGTTAGAAGTTAGTACATAGAGAAAGCAAAGAAGGATACCGGCCATATAAAGGTAGGAGCCACAAAGCCATCCCCTCTGTCTCCCCTATAGCCACTATGCAGCATCATCAGTGGGAGGCGATGGCAGAGAATGAGTGGGGGGGAAGGAAGGAGCAAGATGGGGAAGGAATGGGGTGCCTGGGTGGCTCAGTTGCCTAAGCATCTGACTTTGGCTCGGGTCATGATCTCACAGTTTGTGGGATTGAGTCCCATGTCAGGCTCTGCACCGACAGTGTGGATCCTGCTTGGATCTCTCTCTCTCTCTCTCTCTCTCTCTCTCTCTCTCTCTCTCTCTCAAAATAAATAATAATTTTAAAAGGTGAGGAAGAACAGAAGGAGCCTCGGGGATAAGAAGCCAGACAGTCTGGGCAGCAGACCCACAGGATAAGGGCAGGAGAAGGACAGAAATCGAGGCTACTGGTATCATCCAATTGAGGGACAATAGTGACAGCAGTGTTCATAAAGAGAGGACATAATTGAGATATACTTGCTGACAGGTTGGATAGAGAATGGTAAGGGAGAAGCAGGAATTGAGGATGACTTTTGAGTCTCTGATTTGAAAAAAAAAAAGTGGATGGATGATAAAAACATTCCCTGAGGTAGGGAAGACAGGAAAAGAAGCAGGCTGGGGCCTGTGAGGAGGTAGAATGAGGAGTTATGTTTTGGATTTTCATGTTTGAAATGCTTGTGAAATATACAAGCAGAAATAGACAGCCTTCAAGTGGACAGTGGGATAGACACACCCAAAGTTCAAATATGCATGGGCTGAAGATAGAAATCAGAGGGAAGTCAAGGGACAGAAGAGGTCCAGGCAGGTTAGCTCCCAGACGCTAAAGAGAGAAGGAAGTGGGGCACCTGGGTGGCTCAGTCAGATAAGTGTCTGACGCTTGATTTCACCTCAGGTCATGATCTCCCGCGTTCGTGAGTTCGAGCCCCACATCGGGCTACAGAGCCTGCTTGGGATTCTCTCTTCCCCCCTCTCTCTCTGCTCCTCCCCTGCTCATGCCTGTTCTCTCTCTCTCTCTCTCTCTCTCTCTCTGTCTCTCAACAAATAAACTTTAAAATTTTTTCTTAAAAAAATAAAAGAGAGGAGGAAGAGCCAGACAAGGAGGGTGGGGGAGAGGGAGCAGGGCAATTGGAAGAAAACCAGAGAAGGGATGGTTTCATGAGTCCAAGAAAGAGGAGTGTTTCTAGAAAGAAGGAATGGCCAGCAGGAAGGGAAGCTGCAGGAGGTCAGTTACAGCGAAAACACCAACAGCCACTAGATGTGGCCATCTGGGGCTACAGTCTGCAGGAGGCAAGAGCAAATGCCTCACTGGATCCAGGAGTGAATGAGAGGAGAGGCATTGGTGGCAGGAGATGATCAACTCTTTCAAAGCATTTTGCTGCTAAGGGGAATAAAAAGGGAGAGGGAGCGAGCAGGAGGGGAGTCTGGAGCCAAAGAAGGGTTTTGTTTAAGATGTCAAATACTGCAGCATGTCTGTATGCTGGTGGGGATGCCCCAGAGTTGAGAAGGAAAATTGAGGCTGCAGGAGAGAGTTGATACAGTGATGTCCTCAAGAAGACAGAGGACATCGTGGTGCACAGGTGCAGGGGTGGCCTTGGATAGGACAGCTCATCAATCGTTCCAGGAAGGAAACAGATAGGGACAGAGACACAAGCCTCGCACATGTGAAAAGTATACTGTCCCACCCACCGAACCTAGAGAGGCCCCCTGGTCTCATCGGACCCACTGTCTGCTCTCTGCTTATTCCCCACATACCTGTGGCTGCTGCTGTGATTCCCCTGCCTTCCCCCAGGTCCCCTCGCCCAGCCTTTCCACAACCAGCCTGCATTCTCAGCGCTCCCGTCCCCGAGACCGCCATCAAGGTGCCAACAAGCAGTGCCCCGGTCAGGCACGGGTGGGCGCGGGAACGTGGCCGAGCCCTCAGCGGCCACCAGGAAGCTTCAAGAAACTGGCAGTCCCAGTCACTGGACCGTCTGCACAGCTGCGCAAAGTCAGGGACCCCTTGCCAAATGTTAATGAAGTGTCTGAATGGAAAATTAAAATGCTGGTGAGTCCCTGTTCTCTGCTCCCTCTCTTCTCTGAGGCAAGCCCCTTCCATGGCCATGTCTCCCAGAAATTAGAAAAGCAAGGCTGCTGGGCAGTCTGCCAGGGCCAGGGGCAGCCTTGATTGAGAAGGGAAACAAGAGCACTGAATGTTGCTCAAGTATCAAGGAATGCCAGGGAGACGCAGTTAATGTTCTCTCTGGGCTCCCTGGGCTGGGCACCCATCCAAGTACGTCCAAGTGCACGGCACTGTGCAATGTGTCAGGCACAGTAGGGGATGCTCCAGTCGATTCCAAAGGATTGGGGATTGGGATTAGCTTCTCGGTCTTATTTATATATATATATTTTTTTAATTTTAATTTTTATTTATTTTTTATTTTTAAGAGAGAAAGACAGAGCATGGGAGGGGGAGGGGAGGAGAGAGAGGGAGACACAGAATTCGAAACAGGCTCCAGGCTCTGAGCTGTCAGCACACAGCCCGATGCGGGGCTCGAACTCGTGAACTGTGAGATCATGACCTGAGCCGAAGTCAGACGCCTAACCGACGGAGCCACCCAGGTGCCCCTTCTTGGTCTTCTTACTAGGAAGTTGTCACAAGTCAAGCTCAGCTGGCTGGGGAGCCCAGACCGAGGGAGAGCCCCAGACCACCAGGGACTGACACTGTCACTGTGCAAAGGACCATCTCCTGGCTGGAGACCAACAGTTACTGCAGCAAGCCAGGAATCGGGGGTTCGTGGGTTAATAAATGTTTCAAAGTAGCAGGAGATAGTGTGACACGCCTGCCTTGGATGAGTCAGAAAGAGCGTGAGTCCTAACTCCTCACTGAAACATTAATGGATCTGTTTGTCTTATGTCTCTCTCCTCTTCTGCTCTCTCCCTGCATTCTCCTTTCTTGTTCTCTCCTCCCATCAGCCTCTTTTCTGCCTCATCAATCCTGCTTCTTTTCCTATTTTTCTTTCTTCACTGCTATGCTCTCTCCCTCACCCATCTTCTAAAATGGTCAGGGGAGAAGGTGTGTGAATTAAATATTTGCTAACCAGCCTCTATTCCATGACTGTTCATATCAAGTGAACTAAAATCATTAGATACTACTATAGATATGTTTATATATGATCCACACTACATCCCCAGGGTAAAAAATAAAATTAAAATACTATTCCTAATGGTAGTAATAATAAGCAGCTATATACTTACTGTTGTCAGAGGCTTTTCTTTTCTCTTTTCTTTAATGTTTTACTTATTTTTGAGAGAAAGAGAGTGCACAAGTGGGGGAGGGACCGAGACACAGGGAAACAGAGGATCCAAAGCAGGCTCCATGCTGACAGCAGTGAGCCCGATGTGGGGATCGAACTCATGAACCGCAAGATCAAGACCCAAGCTGAAGTCAGATGCTCAACCGACTGAGCCACCCAGGCGCCCTTGTGCTTTTCAAGGCACTTTCACACATATTAAAACACCTTTAACTGGTTAAAAAATAATGTTTAGAATAAATAAATAAAGGGGCACCTGGATGGCTCAGTTGGTTAAGCGTCCGATGTCGCCTTAGGTCGTGATGTCGCAGTTCACAAGTTCGAGCCCCATGTAGGGCCTTGTGCTGACATCTCAGAGCCTGGAGCCTGCTTCAGATTCTGTGTCTCCCTGTCTCTCTGCCCCTCCCTCTCCCTCTCTCCCTCTCTCTCTCTCTCAAAAATAAATAAACATTTAAAAAGCAGTTAATCTCAGGGCACCTGGGTGGCTCAGTCGGTTGAACGTCCAACTTTGGCTCAGGTCATGATCTCACACTCTGTGAGTTCAAGCCCCGCGTCAGGCTCTGTGCTGACAGCTCAGAGCCTGGAGCCTGCTTTGGATTCTGTGTCTCCCTCTCTCTCTGCCCCTCCCCTGCTCATGCTCTGTCTCTCTCTGTCTCAAAAATAAATAAACATTTAAAAAAAATTAAAAAGCAGTAAATCTCTGCAGCAATAGTGAGGGAGGGAGGCAAACGATAAGAGCCTCTTAAATACAGAGAACAAAGTGAGGGTTGATGGGGTGGGGCAGGGGAGAGAGGAAAACGGGTGATGGGCATTGAGGGGGGCACTTGTTGGGATGAGCACCGGGTGTTGTAGGTGAGCGACGAATCACGGGAATCTGCCCCCAAAACCAAGAGCACGCTGTATACACTGCATGTTAGCCAACTTGACAGTAACTTATATTTTTAAAAAAGTAAAGGTTTAGGGGCGCCTGGGTGGCGCAGTCGGTTAAGCGTCCGACTTCAGCCAGGTCACGATCTCGCGGTCCGTGAGTTCGAGCCCCACGTCGGGCTCTGGGCTGATGGCTCGGAGCCTGGAGCCTGCTTCCGATTCTGTGTCTCCCTCTCTCTCTGCCCCTCCCCCGTTCATGCTCTGTCTCTCTGTCCCCAAAAATAAATAAAAAACGTTGAAAAAAAAATTTAAAAAAAAGTAAAGGTTTAAATAAACTAATGAATTAAAATTAAATGAATAAAATATATTTTAAAAGCCTTACAACAACCCTAAAGGCCAGGTACTAGAATTACCCCTACTTTATAGATGAAAAAACTCAAGGCACAAGCAACTTACCCAAAGCCACGCCCTTTTGCACTTTGCAGAATCAGAACTGAAATTCAAGCAGTCTGGATCCAAAGCCTGGGCCATCGGGACCCAAAGAGGTTGAGTGAGTAATTGTCTAAAGTCCCACAGCTGAGAGTTTGTACGGCCAGGATGCAAGCTCAGGAATGTCTGATCCCGGTTCTTGCCTCCTATCAGAGGATAGTGCCTATGGTCCCTGCTCCTAATCTGGGAGGTGAAAGAGATGGACATTCTACACTTTATTCTACAATTCCCTTCCAAGCCTCCAGTTTCTTTTATAGGTGACCCTTGATGAAATATCTTCTCCCTGCGGATCCCAGACCATCACTAGAATTATTAGCTCCCCACCCCTTAGCTTACCTGAATTACCTGTCTTCAAAGAATGCATACAATTAGATGCCCTCCCAACTAAAATTCCCATGAACAGGTACTAATCTTTTCTTTTTTTCTTTGAGGATTCCTAAGTGCCAGGAGTTCACATGTATTAGAGCATCTAACTCACATATTTTGAGTATCCATTGTGTTGGAGAAAAAGGGTTTCCCAACCTCAAAAAGTTCACAGTCCAGAAGGGCAGATAAGGCAGGGCCATTAACTCTCAATCAAGGTGGAAAAGTGATAGAAGCCTTCACATCAGAACAGATAACTATTGCAATGGGAGCTTGGGGACTGGGAGGTCCTGGAAGGCTTCCTAGGGGAGGCGCACTAGAGCTGAGATCCTACGATGCACTGGCTTTGGATATTTCCTTTCTTATAGAGTCTCAGCACCAACCCTGGAAAACCTGTAAGTAGGAGGATGTAGAAGGTTGTGGAAACTGGAAATACTTGATGCCATGTCTGGAAGTTGGCGTTTTACTACTGTTAACCCCACTATGCACAGCTGACCCACATCACTTTATATGGAAAACTGGTCTCTTTTTTCCTAAAAAGAGAAGAAAAAGTCATCTAAGTTTTCTTCCTAGTTTTCAATGCCAAAAAAACAGGCTAGTCTTCTTAAAACACCATTTTTATCAAGTATCTCCTAGGTTTAAAATTCAATGCCTCCCCACCGCACATGCCTGCAGGAGTCTGTCCAAACACATTCGCTTGGCACTGAGGTCTTCAGGATCTGGTTCCAAATTACTGTTCTGGACTTATCTCTCACATCACTGCATATGCATCATTATACATATTCTATGGAAGTGTCCCAGGTGCTGAAAAAGAGCACAGAATCGCTGATGTTTGATTAAAAAAGAGGGTAAAAAAGTGTCACTAGGTAAAGACCTAGAATATTCCCCCACTGAGCTTCCCCTTCCCCCTTGAGTCTTCCCAACCGGCTCCTGCCTAAACAGGGGGCTAAAAACACCCACCAAGCACTGAAACAGAAAGTGGACGAGGCATCCAGGAAGCAAATCAGTGCAGCTACAGTTGGCTTAATACATCCAAGAATTCAACCATGTGGCTCAATCAATACAAGATGTCTACTAAGTAATGGGTACCACATAATATGGTACAGTAAATAAACTTGTGAGACTTGCTTAATAATCAGACAGGCAAGGAGGGTGGGGAGGTCCTGGATGAAGTACCTAACATCCCAATAATAATAATAAGAGTCATGATCACAGATGGAGTCACCGCCCAAAAGCTCGGGGACACAAGACATGAATTTATTTTGCCATCATTGAATTTAATTTCTCTCTTAAGCTTCACTTTGTTTGGTGGTAGAAGCTAAGCCTTACTCAGTTTCCAGTCTGCTTTCCTATGGTAGCCCCCATATTCCCAAGAGTTTAACTAAAGCCCAAGTCCACAGGTATCAAGAGCAGAATCTGATCCTCAGACATCATCATGTAAGCACGTGGCATCTTCAGAGAGTCTGCACCACTGTGTGTCCTCGTCCCAACAGCCAAGCCCCCAGGCTCTCTCACAGCTGAATTTCACTCAATCTGAAGAAAACTCTCTGGGGGATATGAAGGCTTTCCTTGACTTCTGCGACAGAGTCGATGTCCAGAAAAGTCATTTTTTAGCTCCCAGAAAACTTAAGGCACTCACCCAGTAATTTCTTCCTGGACAGACACCTAGAACCATTTCTACTCAATCATCAGGCCAAATGGGGCATGGGAGAAGCAGGGAGTCTTGCCATCTTGCCAGCATTTATGTAGGAAAAGAGGCACATGTTCCCTCTGCTATTGGGTACCAAAATTAATTGGGAAATTCTGTCATTTCCCCTTTCTTTTCTTTTGCCCTGGAAAGAAAGGATAGGCAGAGCTCTTCCTAGGAACCAAACATCCAGGTTCCAATCATCACTGACTACTCTCTCTTCCTCAATCCCAGAAGATTTGTAGCTCCCCTGTGGTGGGCAAATTTAAAAATCATAATGCATTCTTGCCAATACATTGGAAAGACTGGAGACTTTATGTGGTAAATTAAAATAACTTTTTTAAACTTTTATTTATTATTTTTGAGAGACAGAGCATGAGTGGAGGAGGGGCAGAAAGAGAGGGAAACACAAAATCCAAAGCAGGATCCAGGCTCAGAGCTGTCAGCACAGAGCCCAATCCAGGGCTCAAACCCACAAACCATGAGATCATGACTCGAGCTGGAGTTGGATGCTTAACCGACTGAGCCACCCAGGCGCCCTTTATGTGGTAAATTAATCAAAGCTTTGATTTTTTTTAACTTTGTTTTAAACTTCATCTCAATATGAAATTCAAATTTTTATTTTAGCCCCATAGATTCAATAAGAGTGAACACTAAGAAGAATAAACACAAATAAACCCGTACCTAAGCACATCATAGTCAAGGTGCTAGAAAGATAAACAGAATATCTGAAAAGTATCAAGAGAAAAATACCACATCATATATGGGAAGGACAATAATAAGAACCACAGCTGATGCCTCCATGGAATCAAAGGTGGTCAGAAGGCAGCCATCTTTCAAGTGCTGGAAGAAAAAAAATCTATCAACCAAGATGTCTATATCCAAAAATTAAAATGAAAGAAAACCATTTTCAGATAGACATAAAAACTAAGAGAATTTGTCCCCGGCAGACTTTCACTATAAGAAGTACTGAAACAAATTCTTCAAGGAGCCCCTGGGTGGCTCAGTTGGTTAAGAGTCCAACTCTTGATTTTGCCTCAGGTCATGATCTCACGGTTTGCGAGATCAAGCCCTGTGTAGGGCTCTGCATTGACAGCACAGATTGAGATTCTCTCTCTCTCCCTATCTCTGCCCCTCCCCAGCTCATGCACACTCTCTCTCAAAATAAATAAATAAACATTAAAAAAAACAAGTTCTTCAAGCTGAAGGAGAATGAAATAAGATGGAAGTCTGGATGTGTGGGAAGAAACAGAGAGCTTAGAATGTTAAATATATAAAGGTGATTGTTTATATGTCATTTTAAATATCTTTGTTTGGGGGCACCTGGATGGCTCAGTCAGTTAAGCATCTGACTTTGACTTAGGTCTTGATCTCACAGTAGATGAGTTCGAGCCTCACATTGGGTTCTCTGCTGTCAGCACAGAGCCCACTTTGGATCTTCTCTCTCTCTCTCTCTCTCTCTCTCTCTTCCTCTGTCTCTCTGTCTCTGTCTCTCTCTCTCTCTCTGCCCCTCCCCAACTCATATAGCACAAGCTCTCTCTCAAAAATAAAAAAAAAGATTTTTAAAAAGATTAGGGGTACCTGGGTGCCCAGTTGGTTAAGTGTCCAACTTCAGTTCAAGTCAGGATCTCACAGTTTGTGAGTTAAGGCCCCACATCAGGCTCTCTGCTGTCAGAGCGCAGAGCCCGCTTCAGATCCTTTGTCCCCCCTCTCTCTGTCCCTCAACCGTTCATGCGCTTTCTCTCTGTCTCAAAAAGTAAACATAAGGGGCGCCTGGGTGGCGCAGTCGGTTAAGCGTCCGACTTCAGCCAGGTCACGATCTCGCGGTCCGTGAGTTCGAGCCCCGCGTCAGGCTCTGGGCTGACGGCTCGGAGCCTGGAGCCTGTTTCCGATTCTGTGTCTCCCTTTCTCTCTGCCCCTCCCCCGTTCATGCTCTGTCTCTCTCTGTCCCAAAAAAATAAATTAAAAACATTGAAAAAAAAAATTAAAAAAAAAAAAGTAAACATAAAAAAATAAAATAAGAGATTAAATATCTTTGTTTTCTATATTATGGGTTTTTTTATTTTTAAAATTTTTTTAATATTTATTTATTTTTGAGAGAAAGAGTGAGACAAAGTGAGACTGGGGGAGGGGCAGAGAGAGAGGGAGACACAGGATTGGAAACAGGCTCCAGGCTCTGAGCTGTCAGCACAGAGCCTGACACGGGGCTCGAACCCACAGACTGTGAGATCACGACCTGAGCCGAAGTCGGACACTCAACCGACTGAGCCACCCAGGCACCCCTATATTATGTGTTTTTAAAAACTGTTTAAAGCAAAAGTAATAACAGTTTATGGTGGGGCTTAGAAAACATATAGGAGGGGAGGGGTGAAAAAAAAAAGAATATGTGGAAGAAAAATATGTAACAGCAAGAGTACAAAAGGCAAGGAGATGGAAAAAGGAAAAACATTGCTTGAAGTTTCTTACATTGTGAAATGGTATAACATCATTTGAAGGTACAGGGACAAGTTAGAGATACATGCTGTAATCTCTAGAACAATCACTAAAACATACACACACAGGTACAGCTAAAATTAATAAAAGAGATTACACTGAATACTAAAAGTTACTCAGTTCGCCCCAAAAAAAAGTCAAGAAAGGAAGAGGAGAGGAGTAAAGACTCTATGGGACAAATAGAAAACATGTACCAAGACGGAAGATAGATATTTCCATTAAATATAAATGGACTAAGCATTCCAACTCAAAACCAGAGATTGTCAGAGTAAAAATTCTTTCATTTTTTTAATGTGTATTTATTTTTGAGAGAGATACAGAGCGTGAGCAGGGGAGGGGCAGAGAGAGAGGGAGACAGAGAATCCGAAGCAGGCTCCAGGCTCTGAGCTGTCAGCAAAGAGCCCAACGTGGGGCTCGAACTCACAAACCGCGAGATCATGACCTGAGCTGAAGTCAGACGCTTAACTGACTGAGCCACCCAGGTGCCCCAGAGTAAAAATTTTTAAAAGACCTAACTACATGCTATATGTAACAAAAACACTTTATGAAAACTGACAGATGAAAGCTAAAAGTGCAAAAACAATCATAGCATGTAAACACCAAGCATGGAAAAGCTGATATGCCTGTATTACTATTGGACAGAGTGGACAAATTCCTTGAGAAACACAAGTCACAAAACCAACACAAGAAGACACAGAAAGTCTGCATAGTCCTATATCTACTGAAGAAATTGAATTATTAATCAAAAACCTTCCCACAAGGAAAATTCCAGGTCAAGATGGTTTAACTAATGAATTGTGACATTTAAGAAATAAAGAAAACCAACTTTACGTAGACTCTGTTATAGGTTAAGTTCCCCGAGAAATGGACTTTAAGATAGAGAGTTTTAGTGAAGTGGTTTATTGGGTGGATGTTCTTGGGAACAGCACCTACTATGAAGCAAATGGAAAAAGATTGAGCAGAAGAAGTTGAACAAAAACAGAATTGCAACAGAGGTTTCAGCCTCTTTAAAGTTGTCCCAAACAGAGGAACCGTCCAGATCTTTATAGTCCTATGTCAACCTCATCATTGGGTGCAGACTAGGAATGACAGAGCCACTGATCCAAGATCAACTCGAGGGGAGGAGTCATCAGCAGGCACCATTCCCAGAAGCTAGAAAAAAATGAGTCCTTCATTCCTGAAAGGGGTGTCTGGAATGGATGAGGACAACATAGGATCTATTACAAACTCGTTCAGAGAATAGAATAGGAGAAAACACTTTGCAACTCATTTTATGAAGCCAGCAAAAATCCAATAGCAAAAACCAAAAAAGATAATGACACGAAAATTATAGGCCAATAGTCCTCTTGAACACAGATGCACAATTCCTTAATAAAATATTAGCAAATTGAATCTGTAATATAGTAGAAGGATAATACATCATGACCAACGGGTGTTTATTCCGGGAATTTGAGATTGGTTTAATATGCAAAAGAAAGTAAGTCACCAGACTGAAAGAATGAAGGGTAAAAATCACATGATCATCTCAAAAGATGCAAAAGAGGCACGTGACAAAACTCAATTCCCATTCGTGATCTTTTTAATTCGCAGAAAACAAAACATAGAAAAGAGCTCCCTCAATCTGATAAAAAGCATCTAAGAAAAACCTACAGCTAACATCCTACTTAGCATGAAACACTTGCTCTCTAAGATCAGGAACTAGACAAGAATATGTGCTCCCACCACATCCTATCCAGAACAATAAAGTAACAAAGTGAAATAAAAACCACACAGAATGGAAAGGAACGCACAATGTTCACAAATGAAAGGATTGTTTATAGAGAAAACTCCAAGGAATCTACAAAAACACTAATAAAACTAATAGATGAATTTAGCAGGTTCACAGGACACAAAACTGGTACATAAAAATTAAATGTATTTCCATGTACTAGAAAGGAACCATTGAAAGATAATTGTTTTAAAACAACCTAATTAAAAATAGCATCAAAAATTAATCACCAAAGAATGAATCTAACCAAAGCTGTGCAAGACCTCTCTATTCAAAATTCAAGATCTAAATAAATAGGGAGATCCCATGTCCATTCTCTTCAAATTTATTTTTAATTCAATGCAATAATAATTAAAACCCCGGCAGTCTTTTTTAATAAGCCAATTCTAATATATATGGCCAAGTAAAAGACCTCAGATGGCCAGAAAAGTCTTTAAAAAGAACAAAGTCAAAGGATTTTCATGACGTGATTCCAAGGTTTTACCCATAATGCTACAGGAAGACATCAAGACACCAGTGTGAGACAAGGAAGGATACAGGGGCTTCAAGAAGACAGGAAAGTAAGAAAACCAGGATTACCAGGCATATTTTTAAATAGAATTATAGAAATAAAAATATAATTAAAATTTAAAACACAGTGAACAGATTGGATTAGAATCAGCTAAAGAGGCCCTTGCCAAAACAGAAGATAAATTTGAAAAAGTATCCAAAAGGCCCACGAGATAGAAATGGAGGCAGAAATACAGAGAAAGACAGATACCATATGGTTTCACTCTTATGTGGATCCTGAGAAACATAACAGAAACCCATGGGGGAGGGGAAGGAAAGAAGAAAAAAAAAAAAAAAAGAGGTTAGAGTGGGAGAGAGCCAAAGCATAAGAGACTGTTAAAAACTGAGAACAAACTGAGGGTTGATGGGGGGTGGGAGGGAGGGCAGGGTGGGTGATGGGTATTGAGGAGGGCACCTTTTGGGATGAGCACTGGGTGTTGTATGGAAACCAATTTGACAGTAAATTTCATATATTAAAAAATAAAAAAAATAAAAACAAACAAACAAACAAAAAAAAGAAATGGAGGCAGAAAAAAAAAGTGAAGAGTTATAAAGAATGAAGTAAAAATGTGAACACATAGTTGACCCTTCAACAACACGGGTTTGAACCGCATGGGTCCACGCATACCCAGATTTTTTTTATATGGTACCGTACTGTGTGGGTGATGAATATTTGTTCACCGATATCCTACCTAAGATCTAAAAGGACTCAGTGTGACTTATAGAAGTGCATGTAGTAAAACACAATTCTGTTGTGATGAAGTCAAAGCAAAAGGGAAATAGGGTGGAAATACATGCTAAAGTTGGATTAGCATAAAAATGCATCCAGAAAGCCTTGCTAGAACGGTGGAGCGTTGACCCCAAGACCTCCAGCAGCAAAGGCAAAGAAGAAACCATGGGCATTATTTTAACATTTCTAACGTCCTAAGCATCAAATCCGAACCAGTCAGGAGAATGACAGCTTTCCGTGGTGCAGAGACCTCAGAGAACTCAGATCCCATTAAGGGGAATGTACACAAGCAAACAGACACCACTTCTGATATATCCCTCAGCAAATCCAAGGACCAATTTTTTTTTGCCCTAGTTTCCTGCAGTGTCCTTCAACGAAGGCTAACGTGGAAGCAATTCTACAAGGACCAAGACGGTGAAGTCCAGGTACACAGCTCTCTGATGTCTGGCTCAATTCAAGGACAAAGTTTATAAGAACCGGGATAATGGTTCTCGACTGTTGGGGGGTTGTGGGTCACTCTGAGAATCCAGTTAAAGCACAGGCTGTGCCAGCTACATTTCCTGAGTCTCAATTCCAGTTCCCATGAGGTCCTGATGCATCAGTTTGTTACAACTGAATAATACTAACAACGATAGCAATGGTAGGAATAGTAGACAATAATAATAACAACAGCAGCAACAAATGCTTATATTGTACCATGTATCCATTTTTTTTTTAAACAGTTGGACAAATTCTGTAAGCCCCCAAGCACACGCACACGTTGCTTGAGCAAGCTTGTACAGATTTTCTTTCCTTAGATGAGGAGAAGGCATTAAACAGCTACGGTAGGTTCTTTTAAGAAGTACAATCAGACAAAGACGTCTTGTTTCAGAAGAATCTGTCACTAATGTTTGTGAAGTTGAATAACCCGAGATGGAACAGACCAGAAACAGGAAGACCAGTGGGGAGGGGTCGCAGCAATCCTTGCATAAAGTGGTGGAGAGGGGATTAAATATACAGAGAGAAACAACAAGTGTTGGTGAGGATGTGGGGAAAGGGGAACCTTTTTGCACTGTTGGTGGGAATGCAAACTGGTGTAGCCATTGTGGAAAACAGTATAGAGGTTCCTCAATAAGTTAAAAATAGATCCGATAATTGCCCAGGAGGGTATTTACCCCCCCCAAAATACAAAAACGCTAATTCAAAGAGATACATGCACCCCTATATTTATAGCAGCATTATTTACATTAGCCAAGATATGGAAGCAACATGGACCAAATGTCCATTGATACATGAATGGATAAAGAAGAGTTGGTGTGTGTGTGTGTGTGTGTGTGTGTGTGTGTATAATACTTAATATATTTAATATTATTTAATAATAAGTAATATTTAATATTATAAATAGTATATAGTAATAAATAAATATTATATTATATATATAAATAAATATTATTCAGCCATAAAAAGGAATGGAATCTTGCCATCTGCAATGACATGGATGGAGCTAGAGAGTATAATGCTAAGCAAAATAAGTCAGAGTAAGACAGATACCATACAATTTCATACATATGTGGAATTTAAGAAACAAAACAAATGAGCAAAGGAAAGGAAAAAGAGAGAAAGAGAGAGAGACAAGCCAAGAAACAGACTCCCAACTACAGAGAACACACTGATGGTTAGCAGAGAGGCAGGTGGGGGGATGGGAGAAATAGATGATGGGGACTAGGGAGAGCCCTTGCCGTGATGGGCACTGAGTGATGTATGGAAGTGTTGAATCACTACATATTGTACACCTGACACTAATATTACACTAATATACACTGTATGTTAACTGGAATTAATTTTTTAAATTTATATATACAAATAATATATATAATATATAACGATATAAAGTATGTATATTATATACTATTTACAATTATATAGAGTATATATTATTATGTTCATATAAATATATAGTTATATGTAAATCAAAGAGTCAACATGTGAGCCCAGTTGATGACAGGGGCCATGGAGAGGGAAAAGTTCAACGTAGGCAACCTTGCACAGGTTCCTTCCCTCTTCTGTCCTCAGTTCCCCTGTTTGTAAGAGAAGGGAGCTGGGCGGTCCCTGATCCTCTGAGCACATGGGCTGGCACATGGGCACAGCAGCAGTGCAACAGCGGGTGATGTTTATTATGTGTGTGGATTAATTTAAACTGATGGCCTCGAGGTGCTACAGTGCCTCCTGGGCACTGAGAGAAGACAGCTTTATTGTTGAGTGTCTTCTATTCATCCATCAGGAAGCTTTAGAAAGGCTACCAAGGGCCACCTGCTGAGCGGAGGACCCGGAGATGAGAGAAACGGCTCTGAGCCTGCAGGAGCACCCAGCCTGCAGCCCCTGACCTGGCCAGCCCGGGAGACAAACCTAGGGGGCATCAGTGACAACCCGCAGGAGCACACTGCCTGGGCTCATACACTATCTCTGGGGGCTCAGGGGGGGCTCAATGGATTTCGGTGCTGCCTCTTGGAAACAGCTTGTGGATCACTGGAAGACAGGAAAACCCACGATGATGATACTGGGCTCTCAAAAACAAGTTAAACCTTGAAACCTTATTACATGGGGAGAAAATGTCAGAGGGATTTGAATGTCATTAAGATATAATCAGTGCTCTTAAGCACATTGGGTTTTTTTCACGGCCTAGGAGAACACTAAGTTTTGTTGAGAAAGAAAAGAATTAGCTAAATGCCAAAGTCAACTTTGAGAGGTGGCCTGGTGGCACAGGAAGAGCAAAGGATAGGGACTTTGCCTCATCTGTCCTAAGTAAGTCATAACATTTCTGTGGATGTTAATTTCCCCGTGTGTAACAAAAATAAAATAGTAACCACTTCTGCACACTGCTTCTCTCCTGAACTTCAGGGTCACTGTTTATCGAACACCTGCAATGTACCAGACAACCCACCAGGAAATTTACGCGCATTTATCACCTTGATTCATCTTCACAATGAGGACCCAAGGGCCGGTCATTATTTCACTGTGACTGAGCCCGCAGAGGGCTGACATAACTTTCTAAGTTCAAAAGCCTGTGTGGGATGAAGCCACGTTCTGAACCCACCTCCCTCTTGCTTTAAAGCCTGTGCCACTGAAGCCTTCTTTTAGAGTCTGAAACCCCCAGGAAATAAACGCGGGAGGGGCACGCCTGGTTGTGAAGCACCCCAAACACTGGACTGAGGGACAACCTGACACCATCCACTGTTTTGAACCATGTCCTCTCCTAATGGAAGGAGCTTTGCAGCTGGAATTAGGATCTAGGTGTCCGAAGAAACATGGAGGTACTTAGCACTCTCCACTCGGTTGACAGGTGCCCAAGAAGCAATAGTCCCAAGTGGGTGAAATTGCATAAACCTTACCTCCCCCTCCACTGCCCCCTCCCTCTTGCCCCCAACCCCCTCCAAGGCACGCAGACCTGCAGACCCACACAGGAATCCCGAATTAGCTCAGCCTGCCTCCCAGCTGCTGGATGAGCCTAATTAGACCAAATTAATAATTTATTTAAGCAAAATGAGACATGCCAAGAATCTCCGGGGAGGCTGTAAAATGATAATGCCGTCTTATTAGGGAAATGTGTCAACACCCCATGCATCCCTTTGGTTCTGGGATAAGAAGCAGGAGGCCCGTTTGACATGATTCACCTTCTTGGGCCGGCTCTGAAGTCCTCCCACCTGCCTCTCTCCATGCGTGACATCTGTCCCACTACACACTCCTCGGCTCCCCCTCCTCCTCTCCCTCCTCCTCCTCCTCTTCTCCCGCCCCTGCTCCTTCTCCCCGCCTCCTTCGCCTCTTCCTACGCCTCCTCCCCCTCCTCCCTCTCCTCTTCTTTCTTCACCCTGACACATCATTAACCTAAACTTTCAAGATCATTCTCCCCCACCAGAAGGGAAAGCCAGATGACAAGCTAATATTTCCATGTCACACATTGAGTGATTCTTACATAAAAATTAACAGGCACTTGGCAAAGTCATAATTACTAACTAATGATGCATTATGCAATTTCCATAATTAGTCGTGTTATTGACTTCCAACCACAGAGCCAGGGGGGCCACCTTTATTTACAGCAGGACAAACGGCTAGTCCGTGTGCAGGTTGTTAGCAGAGAACTTCGGGGAAACACCCCCTTCTAACACACACCCAGACCCGCACCTGGGCCCATCCTCTCTGGAGCTGGTTTCTCTCAAAGCAACAGGAACAGACCAAGCAAGTGTGCCCACGGGCCAATGCGAGGACACTGAGGCTTGGCACGGGGGCAAATCTCTCACGGTCCCAGCCATTTGAGGCACATCATGAAAGAAGCTGAAGCTGAAGACATTTATAGAATTTTGCAAACAGCCTTCTTCACTCACTATCCTCCCAGCAACCCTCCTGGAGACTGTGTCCATTAACCATTTTACAGGCGGGAACACTGAGGCTTACAGAGGTGAAACAATGTGCCCAAGTGCACAGTGGCCACGCGGGGCTGGGATGCAAATGCACATTTTCTGAGTCAAAGCCTAGGCGGCCGCGCCGTATAGTGGGGTCAGAGAGCAATTTCAAACACCGGCCTTGTCGCTCAGTAGGCACGCTGTTTTAGGCAAGTCACTAACTTCTCTCATCCCTGGTTTCCTCATCTTTAAAATGAAAAAAAAAATCATACTCATATTACAGGGTGTCATGAGCATTAAATAAATTCTTACATATTACATTATACTTATATTACATTATATCATATTATGTATCTTTTTCATCATTCATCGCTCTTCTTCCTCACTTGAGTATAACCCCATGTGGGCAGGTACTTTGTTTGGTTGCTATTATATGCCCCGTGACTAACAGTGCCTGGCACATATTAGGTGCTCCAAGAATGAATGAAATGAATATCACCTCACACCTGTTAGAATGGCTCTCATCAAAGAAGGAGAGGGAGAGGGAGAGAGAGAGGGAGTGGCGAAGGAGAGGGGGAGGGAGGAGAAGGGGGAGAGGGAGAAGAAGGAGAAGGAGGAGAAGGAGGAGAAGGAGGAGGAGGAGGAGGAGAGGAGGAGGAGGAGAATGAGGAGGAAGAGGAAGAGAAGGAGGAGAAGAGGAGAAGGAAAGAAAGAAAGAAAGAAAGAAAGAAAGAAAGAAAGAAAGAAAGAAAGAAAGAAGGCAAGAGATAAGTGTCAATGGTGTGGAGGAAAAGAACCACTTGTACACTGGTGGTGGGAATGCAAATTTTTACAGCTACTATGGAAAACAGTACACAAGTACCTCAAGAAATTGAAAATAGGGGGCGCCTGGGTGGCTCAGTCAGTTGAGTGTCCGACTTCAGCTCAGGTCATGATCTCGTGGTTTGTGGGTTCGAGCCCCACATCGGGCTCTGTACTGACAGCTCGGAGCCTGGAGCCTGCTTCGGATTCTGTGTCTCCCTCTCTCTCTGCCCCTCCCCCTCTCGTGCTCGGTCTCTCTCTAAAATAAATAAACATTAAAAAAATTTTAATAAAAAAATTGGAAATAGAATGGCCCTATGATCCAGCAGTCCCTCTTCTGGGTGCATATTCAAAAGAAATGAAAACAAGGTATCAAAGAGACAGCTGCACTCCCACGTCCCCTGCAGCATTATTCACAACAGCCAAAGCATGGAAACAGCCTAAGTGTGTCAACGGAAAACGATAAACAAGATGTGATATATAGATATGGAATATGAGTCAGCCGTGAAAAAGGAGAAAATTCTGTTGTTCACCACAGCATGGATGGACCTTGAAGACATAATGCTAAGTGAAATAAGCCACAGGGAAAAACAAATACTGATCGATGTCACGCATACATGGAAACTTTAAAGAAAGCCAGACTCCTAGAAACAGTAGAAAAGTGGTCGCCGGGGGCTAGAGAATGGGGGAGAAAGGGAGAGGTTGGTAAAATGGTACAAACTTTCAGGTACATGATGTATAAGGTCTGAGGATGTGATGTATAACGTGGTGACTACAGTTGATAATACTGTATTCTATAATCAAAATTTGCTTAAAGAATGAATGAATGAGTGAATGAATGAATTGCCCAGTATACTGCCTGGGCCCTCATGGACACTCAGTGAAAGCAAGTCCCCTTCCCTCCCCATGTGCCTGACTGAGGTCAAGCTGGAGAAGGCTCTGACCTTCCTAATGTGAGCTAACCTAATCTAAGATTGGAAATCTCCCAGGGACAAGAACAGTGCTCCAATCAACCACTGTTTCTCCGGCGACCTGCATGGCGCAACGGGTAAATATACTCTGGGGCAATTACAGAGGGCATGACATAGTCTCCTGGTCTCCAGCTGCTCACCCACGCCCAGGAGAGAGAACACGGACGAAGGCCAAAAGTAGCAGTAACCACAACAGAGGAAGGAGCGCAGGGCTAACAAATAGCAGACACAAGGAGTGGACAGTGAGTGGGACTGGGGTGCTGGGGAGGGAGGGACACTAACCACTTGGTTTTATCTGGAAAGGTTTTAGGCTGCCCAGAGACAGTGACCTGGAGTTCCCAGAATGCACCATGCTTTCCCACCTCCACACTTTTGCAAGTGGCCACTCTTCCATGTGGGGTGCCCTCGCCCTCTTGTCTTCCTGCTGAGCTCCTGCTCAGCCTTCAAGACCGAGCTCACTGTGACCCACTCTGGGAAAACCTCCTTGAGCCCTCTGACCAGAGGTAAGCACTCCCTCTTGAATTAACCCCTCACTGCTCTATGGGAGGGTACAATTGTCTAAACACACAGGTGCATGCACCGACTAAATGCAGAGAGCTCTACTAAGCTTTGGGGAGACTATCGGAGCTTCCCTCAAAGAACTTAACCAGAATACCCTAGTTATGGGGAAAGAATTACTTTTCAGCCAGAAGAAAAATTATATTAGGTTGAACCACATGAAACTACCATTTCCACACGTCAAAATGGCTGAATGCCAGTAATGCCTCATGGGGCCACATAATGATCAGCAATGCAGATTTGTCCACAGCATTTCCAGTTTGCAGAATGATTTCCCACCCGTGATCTCATGCAATCCTCACACTCTCTCTGTGCTTCAGAGCACTTATGTTGTCATGTTACAGATGAGGAATGAGGAAATCGAAACCCAGAAAGTGACTGAATTCCCCACGGCTCTTAGAGTCAGAGGCCAAGACAGGACTTGGCCCCACATCATCTGCATCCACATGCGATGCTCATGTGTATTATTCGGTGTTCAACAGCTACTCGTGCTGGAGAGAAGGGGAGGTGCAGGAGGAGGGAGCCCAAAACACACAGCCGGTATCATACAATCCAGACTGTGCAAGGATGGGACCTCATCAATCACTCCTCCAGCCAACATTTATTGAGCAAATACTAGGTGGGATGCAGTGAGCTAGACAATGAGGAATCGGAAGTGAGCAAGGAAAACCAGGCCCTGCCCTCCCAGTGTTTACGTTCTGGTGGGGATGAGAACCACAGCAATGAAATAAATTAACCAGATAACTCTCAGAGAGTGATGACTCCAATGTAGCAAACAAATTAGGGCCATGTAAGGAGGAGTTGGGGGGGGGAGGGTGGTGAGTAGATGAGGTCATAGAGAGGATGGCAGAGAAGGCCGTAGGCCTGTGCCCTGTATGTTAAGAAGGAGGGGCCAAGCACAGTTCTGGGGGAAGAGCATTTCAGGCAGAGGGATAGACAAGTGCAAAGACCTTGAGGATGGAATGAGTTTAGTGTGTCCAAGGTCAGAGACAAGGTCAGTGTGACTGCAGCAGGGTAAGGGGAGGGAGCAGTGTGAGATAAGGTCTCTGCTTACATGAAGCAAGTCAGAGAACACTTCCTGGGGGAAGCAAGTTTTTGCCCAGACTACGAAGGATGGGTGGGGTGTGGAGCAAGCAAAGGGAGAGAGGACTCTACCAGGAACATGGCCTCTGATTCTCTAGGTTGGATGTGGCTGAGCCAACGAATCCACCAGAACACTAATTGTCACCATCCAGGGTTTATTGGTAAAGAACCTTTATAAGTTTAGAGTGAAGAAGAGACATTTCCCAGGGCACACATAATCCTGGTCTTCATCTTCGAACATTTAATTGGCTGCTCATACAAGAGGAGGAAAATCTGTGGCATTCCCAAGTCTTGACTCAAGGACCTGGACCGATGGATGCAAGCCGCAGAGGAACCAATTTAGGTGCAATGGGCAGAGAAAAAAACAAGAAAAGCAGAAACGAAAGAAAACTGGCTGATGCAAGTAGTGAGAGTCCCAGCCCTGAAGGCATGTAAGCCAAGGCAAGCTGAGCACTTAGCAGGGTTGTGGAGGGGAGCTAAGGATCAGGAGAGGTCCAAAAGGATCACTTTACATAGGGTAGCCCCACATTGCAGTTTGCCCTGTTAGGACATTAACAGTGCTCTTTTCCTTCCCAGAAGTGTCCCAGAGTGAAGGACAAATCATACGGACCCCTAACTTTTTCTTTAATTTAAATCCAAGTTAGTTAACATATAGTGTAATGATTTCAGGAACAGAATTCAGTGATTCATCACTCACAATAACACCCAGTGGTCATCCCAACAAGTGTCCTCCTTAATGCCCCTCTCCCCTTTAGCCCTTCCCCATATGGACCCCTAACTTTAAGACCCCTTCCAACCACAGGAGTCTGTGATTCTCTTTCCTACCCTGTAGCTTCTCTCCACCCACTTCTGCTGCAGGACTCTTTTGGACGGCACTTCCGCTAGGAACCCTGCCCTGTACCCCCAGACTAGGTGGAGGCTGGTTAGTTCCATCTGCCTGGCAGATCTTCTCCTGCACCACCAGCCTGAGTTTCTTCCTGGAAACCTACCGTGGGTTCTTAGAGGGTGAGCAGGGTAGGCGCATGACTCAGCCTGGCCAAGCAGAGAATTCTGACCATGCTGACCACGGCAATCAGTGTGGGGACTGAGGGTGCCAGTGCTGGAGAACAAAGCCCACGCAGAGGCTGAGCTGAGAAATGCAGCAGAGACGTCATCCTGAAGCCACCAGTAGAACACCAGGATTGAGCCATGCCCTGCAGGATTGAGCCTACCCCAACTTGTCACTGACCTGAGCCAGCAAGTCCCCCATTTCATTAATCCAGTTGGGTAGGTTTTCTGCCACTTGCAGAGGAGAGACAGCTGACCAATCTGGCCCCCCTGTTTGGTGTCCTCAGAGCACCTTGCAATTTCCCCGTGACAACTCTAGCACCCTTGCTTGTAGGCACAGGTGTCATATCTGACTCTTCTCCCCAAAACAGAAGTCCCGCGAGAGCAGGATATCTGTCTACACCCTCCCAAACCACTGGGGAGCATGGCTCCCTCCCTCTCATCACTGGGGTCTCCACACAGGTGACTGCATGGAGAGTCACCCCCCCGACCACCCTGTCTAAAACAGCCCCTCCCATAATGCTCTGCTTCTCAGGCCACGTGGCTTCTCTGCAGAGCACCTCTCCTGTCGATTGATAACATTTCCTGTAGATTACATTCTTGTCAGCTTCCCGGCTGTCTCCCATGAGAATGTAAACTAATGTAACTCACGTGGAGCAGGGACCTTGTTTCTGGGGTTCTGCACTGCAGGGTGCAGAATCCAGTAACCATGGTGAGCGAGAGAGCAAGTGTACCTTGTTGGCATAGGAATTAGAAGGGATAATGGATGCCACCAGCTTAACAAAGCGCCTAGGTAAGGTTAAGGGCTCGATCATTATTAGCTGCTCTTTCTACCACCATTCCCGCTGGAATGACCCCTGAGTGCTAACCATGCCGGCTCTGTGCCAGGCACAGTGAGTGACCCAGGTAACCCGTCCAGAACGAAAGCTAAGAGCTCTACGTGTATTCTTTCACTTAAGCTTCACAACATCCAGAGGTAGATATTATTACCTCTGGTGTACGCATAAGAAAGGGAGGCACAGAGGGGTAAATTAACTTGCCCATGATCACACAGCTAAGCGGCAGAGCCGGGGATGGAACCGACAATGTGTGGCACCAGCATCCTTCACGTTAAACAGATGGTGCCTTGTGGAGACAAGCAAGGCTGAGTCTCTGTGTCCAGAGAGTGGACCAGAGACATGAAACTGAATCAGTGCCCACACATAATACGCAATTAATTACCTATTCATTGCATCCGGGGGGACGGGAGCCACTCTGGGGCACAAAAGCCAAACTTACAGTCTCCTCTCCATGGTGGGCATGGTTTCACCCTCATTTAAGCTAAAAGGTCACATAAGCCATAATTTTAGCTTCCTGAAACTCCAGACGCTCCAGTGGAAGGGCCAGCCTTACCCAAGATCTTTTCCTTCAAGGGCTGGTAGGTGAGGAGGTGAGAGTGCAGAGAGAGAGGCAGAAGGCAGACTACTGGTTACATTAGAGATTATATGTGAACTCATTTATAAAGTGTCACATGGAAAATGGGCCTTTAAATGGCAGCCGATGCTCCTTTGTGTTACCTTTTCTCTTCTCCCCGTGCTTGAGAAGTGTCCTCGCTGCGCCCTCTCTCTCTCTGCTCACCTCTGAGCAGTGCACAGGCACCTTCCAGAGGGACCAAGAATTAAATCAAAATTACATTTCTCTTGCTGTCTCTCACACAAGTGAAACAGTTCACTCTCATTGGTTCCTGGAGGCCCAGGGGACCAGAGGAGGGTTAATAATAATAACACTATGTATTCATAGACCACTGTTCAGCAAGGAGCCCCTGCAAATATTATCTTGCTGCAGCCTGTATTACTAACCAGTAATTGAGCTTTCAGTCCTAAGTCACAGGCTGGAGTGAGGCCCCTGAGGTTAGTGACATCTGAAAGCTGCTTCTAAAAATGGCTAGATCAAAGGGTTGGCCCACAGGCCCTCCCCTCCCCCCTCCCCCCCCCCACCCCGGTCTGAAGGTCTCAGTGCCCTCACTTATGAGATCAGCTCAACAAGGGTAAGGAGCTCTATTAGTTAGTTCTGGTAACAGAACACCTGAATAACACAAACAAACAAGGGGCTGCCAGAATTGATTCAGCGGCTCAGCAATGTGAGGGCAGTATCCACGCGATTTTCTTGTCCTTTCCCTCATAGTTATAAAATGGCTGCAACAGCTCCAGGCATCATGCCCGCATTCCATGCAGGACAAAAGGCAGAGGAGAGTAAGGACAACACTACCTATCCCTTTTACCAGAAGAGCAAAAGTTTTCTCAAAAACCTCAACCTCAAACTATAGAAAGTTTATGAAAGAAATTGAAGAAGACACAAAAAAATGGAAAAAGATTCCATGCTCCTGGATAGGAAGAATAAATATTGCTAAAATGTCGATACTACCCAAAGCAATCTACGTGTTCAATGCAATCCCCATCAAAATAACACCAGCATTCTTCACACAGCTAGAACAAATAATCCTAAAATTTGTAAGGAACCAGAAAAGACCCCAAATAGCCAAAGCAATCTTGAAAAAGAAAACCAAAACAGGAGGCATCACAATCCTAGACTTCAAGCTATACTACAAAGCTGTAATCATCAAGACAGTATGGTACTGACACAAGAACAGACACTCAGATCAATGGAATAGAATAGAGAACCCAGAAATGGACCCACAAACGTATGGCCAACTAATCCTTGACAAAGCAGGAAAGAATATCCAATGGAATAAAGACAGTCTCTTCAGCAAGTGGTGTTGGGAAAACTGGACAGCGACATGCAGAAAAATGAACCTGGACCCCTTTCTTACACCATCCACAAAAAGAAACTCAAAATGGATGAAAGGCCTAAACGTAAGACAGGAAGCCATCAAAATCCTCAAGGAGGAAGCAGGGAAAAACCTCTTTGATCTTGGCCGCAGCAACTTCTTACTCAACACGTCTCTGGAGGCAAGGGAAACAAAAGCAAAAATGAATTATTGGGACCTCATCAAAATAAAAACTTCTGCACAACAAAGGAAACAATCAGCAAAACTAAAGGCAACCGACAGAATGGGAGAAGATAGTTGCAAACGACATATCAGATAAAGGGTTAGTATCCAAAATCTATAGAGAGCTTATTAAACTCAACACCCAAAAAACAAATAATCCAGTGAAGAAATGGGCAAAAGACATGAATAGACACTTCTCCAAGGAAGACATCCAGATGGCCAACCGACACATGAAAAAATGCTCAACGTCACTCATCATCAGGAAAATACAAATCAAAACCTCAAAGAGATACCACCTCACACCTGTCAGAATGGCTAACATTTTTAAAAATTTTTTTAAACGTTTATTTATTTTTGAGACAGAGAGAGACAGAGCATGAACAGGGGAGGGGCAGAGAGAGAGGGAGACACAGAATCTGAAACAGGCTCCAGGCTCTGAGCTGTCAGCACAGAGCTCGACGCGGGGCTCAAACTCACGGACCATGAGATCATGACCTGAGCCGAAGTCGGACGCCCAACTGACCAAGCCACCCAGGTGCCCCTAAATTCTTTTTAACGTTTATTTATTTATTTATTTATTTATTTATTTATTTATTTATTTATTTTTGAGACAGAGAGAGACAGTATGAACGGGGAGGGTCAGAGAGAGAGGGAGACACAGAATCCAAAACAGGCTCCAAGCTCCGAGCTGTTGGCACAGAGCCCGACGCGGGGCTCAAACTCACAGACAGTGAGATCATGACCTGAGCCAGAGTCGGAGGCTCAACCGACTGAGCCACCCAGGCGCCCCCAGAATGGCTAACATTAACAACTCAGGCAACAATAGATGTTGGCGAGGATGTGGAGAAAGAGGATCTCTTTTGCACTGCTGGTGGGAATGCAAGCTGGTGCAGTCACTCTGGAAAACAGTATGGAGGTTCCTCAAAAAGTTAAAAATAGAACTACCCTACAGCCCAGCAATTGCACTACTAGGAATTTATCCAAGGGATACAGGTACACTGTTTCGAAGGGGCACATGCACCCCCACGTTTATAGCAGCACTATTGACAATAGCCAAAGTACGGAAAGAGCGCAAAAGTCCATCGAAGGATGAATGGATAAAGAAGATGTGGTATATATATATATACACACTGGAGTATTACTCGGCAATCAAAAAGATTTAAATCTTGCCATTTGCAACTATGTGGTTGGACCTAGAGGGTATTGTGCTGAGTGAAATTAGTCAGTCAGACAAACACCGTATGACTTCACTCATATGAGGACTTTAAGACACAGAACAGATGAACACAAGGGAAGGGAAGCAAAAATAATATAAAAACAGGGAGGGGAACAAAACAGAAGAGACTCTTAAATATGGAGAACAAACAGAGGGTTACTGGAGGGGTTGTGGGAGGGGGGATGGGCTAAATGGGCAAGGGGCACTAAGGAATCTACTCCTGAAATCATTGTTGCACTAGATGCTAACTAATTTGGATTTAAATTAAAAAAATAAAATTAAAAAAAAAAAAACCTCAACCCCACCGCCAGCAAACTTCCATTTACATCTCATTGGCTAAAACGGGATCACATCAGCACACCTAGCTGTACTCCAGATGAGTCGTCACGGGAGAAAAATGTCGGGAGGAGGTGCTGGATAAACCAGCTAACAGTGCAGGGTCGTGGAAAGAGCACTGACCAGGGAATCAGGTCATCAGGCTCTTCTAACTCCTGGGTCTATGACCTCGGTTTCCTCACCTATGAAATGAGAAGCATTGAACCAGGTGATCTATAGCTCTGACACTGAGTCAGTTTATGACTTCTACAGAAATAGCAGGTGCTGCCACAGAAAGAGGCAACAGGCTATAGTCCCCAGTTCCTTGCTCCACACTGAAATTACACCCCCAAGCGCTGGAGGCCCTGGAGCCTGGTCTAAGAGGAAAAGAATCATGGCCATGAGGAAATCAGAGGGACTGGAGGGTCAAGACTTCTGGTTCCTTTCCATGTTCCTACTGCTAATCCCCCAGGGTTAGGTGTGTCCGGGAAATAATCTTCCAATCAAAAGTCATATAACCTAAACTAATAGTAAGAGCAGTAACAATAATACCAAACATTGAATGAAACTTTACTATGCACCAGACACTAAGAGCTTCACCTCCATTATCTTTTCAAATCCTAAAAATGTCATATTGTAGGTGTTATTAAAACCCCATTCAATAGACAAGTAAACTGAGGCTCCAAGGCATGCCCTTGCCCAACATCACACAGCTATGAAGTGGAGGTGTTGGGGTTCGCCCAGCACTGGTTCACCCAGTGGAGGTATTGGGGTTCTACCCATCTGTTATCTTGCTATCCTTGTTCCCATGACAAACCTATGGGGTACACATTGTCCTCCTCTTAAAAAAAAAAAAAGCGAGTCTCTGAGACATTACATGCTTGGCCTAAAGTGACCAGACCAGCTAGTCACCGCCAGAGGTCGAATCAGAACAGAGCACTCACTCTGGGCCACACTCTTGCCACGATGCCATTCTGTGCAGGAGCGTGCTCTGACAAAAGCCTCTGGAAGGCTTCTCACCTTTGGAGCTGTCCTGTATAAGTCCTGCCAGTATGGAAGGTTCTAGAAAACCCATCCTTGTGGACCCTGGCTGGCCTTTCCTGCTAACTCTGGAATTTGCCTTCAAAGTAGTAGCCTGGGAGGGGCATCCTGAGTGGCTTTTGCTCCCTTGGGGGGTTCCTGTGGAAGGCAGGGGTGTCGGAAGAGCTAGAGGCTAACAGCACAGGTCAACGTCTACCTAGTGGACTGTTCTGGGGCTCAGTTTGGGCAGTGATGGGGTGCGGGGAGGCTTTGAACCCCACAGTCCCCCTCTGTGACTCTCAGTTCCTACAGCAGAAGGCAAACCGGGTGATAGCCATGGCTTCCCAGAAGATAAAACCCCAGCACCCTGGTCTGAAGAATTGTGGAAGCCTGACTTTTTGGGGCCACCATTTAGAGCTGTGCAGTGTTCAGATTCTCCTGCCAGGTATGAGGGCCCTGAGAGCCTCTCCTTAAACCCCACAGCAGGTCCACGGCCAGGCCACACTTAGTTCTGAGGTGGAGGAGACAGGAGCACTTCTTGTGAGGATGCAGCTGTCACCTGGGATGCCTTCAGGAGTCAAGAGGAAGCTCAGGAGATCTGCATGGCCGTGTCAACACCCCTGCTTCCGTGTACATATCCCCACTGGCAAGTAAAGAGTGGCTTCGAACAAGGGGGGCTCCTGGCAAGACTCTACCTCCCTCTCCCCTGGCCCAACACGCACCAACTCAGGACCACAGTGCTACTCCCATTATGCCCTTATCCCCATTTGCATCAGTCCCCATTAGCAGCCCAGAGTCTTCAGCCCATTCTCATCCTCTGGATTCTTCTTTACTCCGTCTACAGATGGAGGGCCCCCCCCCCCTTCCCCTTTCTCCACAGCCTTCATCCCCCTATGAAACTCTGTTTTACTTATTGATTTGTCCACTCTCTGCCTCCCACATCATGAAAGGAAGTTCCACGGGGGCAGGAATATCACTGCCTTATCCTCAGTATCTTGAAGGGTCCCATTACACAGTGTAACGTCAACACACAGTCGTCAAACAAATAAACCAATGAATGAATGAATGGTCAATGAGCGCAGTAATGGATGCCTAACTGAAAGCAGCCTACAGAATTGTGAGACTTCTCTGATTTTACAACACAAAAAGTGCAGAAGCAAATTGCTCCCGGGTTGGATAAATTGGCAGCTCCATGACATGAGGGAGCCAGGCAGTTTCTGGGTGGTTCTCCCGGCTTTCCCATCATGCTTGCAACACTGCTGCCCCAGGTCAAAGCATCACTTCAACACCCGACTCCGTCCAAAGGCAGGCAGGTGCAAGTCTCCGTCGCCCCCTCCAATCCCTTTTAAGGACGAGGAAATTTTTCCCAGAAGCTCCCAGCAGCCTCATTGGGCAATTTGCATCACGTGCCTATGCGGCAACCCGCCATTGGCCAGCAGCACAGGAGGAGATGTTCTGTTACACCAATCAGCGTTCAGCGCCGCCCCCCACGCTGGGGAGAGGCCCGGAAGCTGAACCCGCACAGTAAGAAGAAGGGAAGCAGGCAGGGGAGGACCACCGCGGAGCCGGCGAGGTAAGTGCTGTCTCCGCCTCTGTGTTCCCGGTGCGTTGCTGCCTCTCATTCTCCTTGCCCCTCACAAGGCCCTCGTGAAGGAGGATAGCCGAGAGGGCGCTAATGTCACCAGGTACGGGTGCTGGACACCCAAGTCACGGCATCTCCCCCAGGAGGGAGCCTCATGTACAGGACCCCTTTCCTGGGGAGAGCCTGACATCGCTCCCTCCCTCTCCCCGCCCCCCATATGTACCTTATTCTTTGCCATATCATTACTTTCATTCCCACTATAAACGTAACCCCTGTAAAACCCAGCTGCCCGGGTCCCGCCTAGACACAGTATTGCATGCGACCCAGCAGTGTATTTTCCAAGTAGTCTCCCCACTGTGATTTTTTTTCTTTCGAAAGGCAAAGTCCCTCCCAAAACCTCCGAAGAAGGAACTTGTGTTTGCAACACACAGCAACCTCTCATGCTCCTCCGACCCGACGCCCTCAGGGTGTCCCATGAACCACCCCCAAGAGTCTCTTCTCGCCTCCTCCAGACTCCCCTAACTCGTCCCCCATCTCAGTCCGGCTGCCTCGTCTCTCTTCCATCTTCTCGCACCTTCCAGATGGACTCTTCTGGCTCCCAGCTGTATCTCTGCACTTCCTTCACTTCCCAGCATTAATCAAGCCAGTCAGCCTGAGTGACTGTTTCTGCCCTGACTCATTATCTCAGCCCTGCACAAGGGCCAAAGGATCGACCGGACGAAGACAGAGCGCCCTGGGCAGCTGGGGAGGGGTGGGGGGTGGGGGCAGGGAGGTAGCCTGTTACCTGGTAATAGATTTTCCTGTCCCAGGCACAAGGCAGAAGTTTAGAGAGCTTCTCACACCAGTGCTGCGTCTAGGAGTACCTGGTGAACAACAACAACAAAAAAAAAACCCCACACACACACAAGCTTTCCCCCACATCCATGGTGCCTTTTCAAGACTTAAGAAGCAGTTTCTCCTTAGATTGTCTCATCTAATCCTTACAACAAGCCTGTGAGGTGACCATTATGCTTATCCTATTTTATGGATGAGAAAATTAAGAATCAGAGAAATAGAGTGGTTTGTCAAAGGCCAGAACCAGAAGGAGACCTAGAACAATTCTGGCACATTAGCTTTTGCATAAATGGATGCACCCATGGACGGATGGGTGGGCGGATAAAAGAATGACTCCCAATGTTTCACCACATCACATCATCCCCAAGACAAATGCTACGTCTAAGAACTTCCCCAAACATCTCTTCTCTGAATTTCCTCCTCACATCATTGCTCCCCTTGTGAAGATGGCAGAACTGGATTAAAGGTGATTCCCTGATGAAATCCCAGAAACTATTTTGACAGTGGCACTAGATTCACCTTGAAGCCCTATAATCAGGTCCCACCTGGAGCTCAATCCCTAGAGCCCTCCTCTCCCCACAACCAATGCCACTTAGCACCCCTGTCCCTGCTAATGGTCAGACACAGAGTGAGGACTGAGCCTCGCTCAGCAGGATGGATTTAAGCTCTTAACGCTCAGAGTGGGGTCCCCAGACCCACAGCATCAGCATCACCATCAGCTGGGAGCTTGTTAGAAATGCAGAATCCTGGGCCCCACCCTAGACTGACTGAATCCAAATCTGTGTTTTAACAAGATGCCCAGGAGACTCAACAGGAGTGATAGAAGCTTCAGCCTTCTTTTAGGATAGTTTTTGGTCCCCCATGCTCCTAGCCTGACTCTTCCCATCTGTTTCACTTCTGTAATTAGAGTTTGCCTTGCCTCTGAGAGAGATTCCTACCTACACTCCACTTATGACAACTGTATCCCTTGTTATTAGCATCATTCCCTGTGACTAAATGTTTTGAGGGGACCCCTGCCTACCAGCCCCAGGCTCTTTGGGACTAGAAACCTCAGTCTAAAATCTTGCAGTCTTGTCAGACGAGAAAGTATGATCCTGTATGTCTATACATCACAGATAGACTTTGCAATTAGAAAGACATGGGTTTGAATCCTGAATCTAGTATCAGACTTGAAATAAACTGCAAACTCTCCAAGTCCTGCCTGTGAAATGAAAACGATAAATGAAAGCAGTGCAGGACTTTTCTGAGTATTTCGCAGATCACAGAATTAGAAGCCATTGGCCCAAGGTAGGTGTTCAGTAAAAGTTCCACTTCCTGCCCCTCCCATAGATGGCTGTGTCAAACCTGCAGACAAACATCCATGATCCTGATACCGTGAATCAGTGATCCCTCCCCTAAATTTGTTAGGATGCTCCAGGCTACAGGTAATAAAAGCCCTGACTGACGTGGCTTAGGCAATAAGGAATTTATTATCTCATGTAACAAGTAATCCAAAGTCTAGGAGTAGTAAATTCATCGGTTCAGTACCACCTTCAAGGACCCAGGTGCCTGTCTCCTTCCTATTCTGCTATCTTTAACACGCCTTAAAGGCCCATGAAGCCTGCAGACTTCTGGGCATCACACAACACTTTCAGAGAAAAAGGAGTTTCCTACCATGCATCTTTTTTTTTTTTTTTTTTTTTTGGTTTTCCAGAACAAGAAACAACAGATTCCCTCTCTGTCCCCTCAGCCAAGATTGCACCATACACCCATAACTGAACTGTTCACTGGTCAGGCCAATCATGATCTCCTCCCTGGAGCTAAGAAAGGGCCCAGCATCTAATGAAGCACATAGTTTCACCCAGCAAGGAAACAAGGTAGAGCAACCTTTTGGCTGACCAATCAATGGTGTCTACCAGACATCTGCTTCCCAGGGTGGGCCTTCCCACCACTACCTGCTGCACTAAAGTGCCACCCAAGCCGATGGCCACATTCTCAATGTCCCCATTCTGCCTGTAGCACTGGTTCTCAAATTCATGTGCACCTTGGAATCGCTTGGTGAATTTTTTTTTTTTTTAATACTGATGCCTGGCTCTCCATCCCAGAGATTCTGAGCTTGAGGATTATTTAAATCTCCTAAGATGAGCTGCTTTTTAAAAATTTATTTATTTTGGGGAGAGACAGAGAGAATCGCAAGCAGGCTTCCGGCTCAGCGTGGAGCCCAACGTGGAGCTCAATCCCATGACCCTAGGATCATGACCTGAGCTGAAATCAAGAACTGGATGCTTAAAGTGACTGAGCCACCCGGGCACCCCATAGATGAGCTGATGTTCGAGAACCACTTGTCTATAGCAGCAGCTCTCAACTTTTAAGGTACGTCAGAACTGTCTCCAGTGTTTCTGATTCAAGAGGTCTGGGGTGGGGCCTCAGGGTTTGCATTTCTAATTTCTAAGAAGTTCCCAGGGGATCCTGATGGTACTGATCCAGGGACCACAGCTGGAGAACCACTGGTGTGTGGTTCAATGTGCATATGACTTACTTGAAGAATCTTGTTAAAATGTAGATACAGGTCCACTAGGTCTGAAACGGGGCCCAGGAGTTGCCATTGCAACAAGATCCCAGGTGATGCTCACAGCCCAAAGTACATGACAGGGTCTAGAGCAGAGTTTAGCAAACTAGGATCCACGGGCCAAATCCAGGTCACTGCCTGTTTTTTGTAAATGAAGTTTTATTAGAACACCACCTCACTCATTGATTTACACACTGTCTGTGGCTGCTTTTGCAGCATCAGGGTTGAGTGGTTGCAGTAGAGACCACATGGCCTGCAAAGCCAAAAATATTCACTGTCTGGTCCTTTACCAAAAAAGGCTACAGACCCTGGCCTAGAATGATCACTGAGTTTCAAATTTGTACGCTGGAATCACCTAGAGTCTTCAAAGCTACCGACGCCACTCGTAGAGATTCTAATGTTACTGGTATGGGGTTCAGCCTGGGCATCCAGATTTCTATCAACTTCCGAGATGATTCTACTGTGCATTTGAGAATCGCTGATCTCCTGGACACCCTCCCAGCCCCTGTAGCTGCACCAGACCTTCCATCCAGTATACCCTTTACTTAGCAGGGCTCTGCCTCCAGCCTTCTGGTTTATCAGCTGCTCTAACTAAACAACAGTCCGGGAAGGGCCAGAGGTGGGGCCCTCCCCAGGGGAGCATTCTGGAGGTGTTTCCCCTCATTTGGATATGTAAGGTTTGGCACACTCATTCACAATAAACAAACAGGCATTCCCATCCCTCCCCAGCTAAACCTCATCTAGACTGAATGTGCTACAAAGTCCATCTGGCCTCCCATCCCACTGAGAGAGTCACCATTGTCTCTGAACCATGGCATGAAGCCACATACCAGATGTGCTCCTGAAAAAAATGTGAATTGTCCTTCCTGGAAAGAGAGAAAAGAATTCCTGGCAACGGGAAGTGGGTTTTCAAGCCTCCATTTCCAAATGCAGTGCACAGGCCCTTGGCAACAGGCTCCAGTTAAAGCCCCCAGGAGTCCCATGGGGCCACTTGCAGAGTCCTTTAGGAAACCTCAGACCCTGGCTTCAGAAGAATTGTGATTTAAAAAGTCATATGGGCACTGCTGGCAAGTCAAAATTAAAAACACTTCTGTCATGTCATTATACATTTGTCCAAAACCATAGAATGGACAATACCAGGAGTGAACCCTAATGTCAACTGTGGACTTCAGGCAATCATGGTGTGCCCGTAGGTTCATCAGTTGTGACAAATGTACCACCGTAGGGGGATGCTGATGGTGAGGGCACTGCACGTGTGTGGGGGCAGGGGCTATGCAGGAAATCTCTGTGCCTTCCCTTAAAACTACTCTCATAATGGGGTTGCCCAGGCGGCTCAGTGAGTTAAGCATCCAACTTTAGCTCAGGTCATGATCTTGCAGTTCAGTTCCGAAGTTCGAGTCCCACATCAGGCTCTGTGCTGACAACTCGGAGCCTGGAGCCTGCTTCGGATTCTGTGTCTTCCTCGCTCTCTGCCCCTCCCCCACTCATGCTCTGTATCTCTCAAATATAAATGAACATTAAAAAAAAAACTACTCTCATAAGTAAATAGTCCCACTACTTCTCAATACACTCTGGAGCTTGGGGGCTTCAAGAAGTATTGAGCAGACATACATTATTTTAACTCAAGAACCCTATTCCCCTTACTCTGGAGTCATAACTGCCTTCAGGAAGGTGTTTCAACTCTACCAACCACAGGAGCTGCCATCTTCCTCAGCTTCTGTGTGCCCAGCCGCAGCTGACCAGCTCGGGAAGAAGCCTTGATTCAGTTTGGGCCAGTCAGGGTCCCACCACCCTAGCCCCACGGGGTTGGCCTAGAGCTGGGCTCCTGACTCACACTAGGCCAGTCATACCGGTTCCCTGGGACATCAGGGCAGAGAAAATGAGCCTCAGTCCCTCTCTTGTGGGCAAGCTGAGCTGTGTGAGGAAAGGAGTGTCAGCACATTTCCCAGTATGGGGACAAAGCCAGCCTGAAAGAATGAAGCCAACATCCAAATAAAGATGGGATGGGGAGAGAGTCCTTGTGGCATTCAAGACCCCCCCCAACTCCTATTGTCCCTGACGCACAACTGTGCCCCTTCTCATGATCATTTGAGCCAAAACATCCCCTTTTTGCTTAGAGTAGTTTTAATTTGGCTTCTGTTACATGCAACTGGCTACTGTCGGGAAACGCTTGCCAGGCAGAGCATGTCGGTGAGGGGCTGCGATGAACCAGGGTCCCTCAGCTGGACCCAAGGGGCAGCACCTCTTGGGTGGAGCTCCGAGCAAAGAAAATAAGGGGTGCACAGTTTTCTTGATATTATAGGAAGGAGGAAAGGACACATGTTGGCTATGTTTCTACGGCAATAAAGCTGCATAATTAACTCCGAAACTCAGAATCTTAAAAACAAGCACTTATTTTTTGTACTTCGGGCATAATTGTATCATTCTGCTGAGGTGGACTGGATTATTCTCAACTCTTCACTCTCTCTCTGTAATAGAAATGCATGCCCTTTGCCGTGTGATTCTCCAGCACCTCCCATGAGAGTAGATTTTCTCCACTCCGTTGCTGTGGGATTTGATCACATGACTTGCCTTAGCCAGAGGGACATGAGGAGAGGTGAAGTGGGCAGAGCCCAAATGTGCTTGCACGGTCTGGAGTGGCTTCTCGTGCTCCATAACTGCCCTGAGAAGACTGTGCTCTCGGTAGATGCTGGTTCCAGAATATTGTCAGAAGCAGAATATTGTTCAGAAGCAGACCTGAACCCAGAGCCAAGCCTGGCCAAGCCCAGCAGAACCACAGCTGACGCACAGGACCAAATGCTTGGTGCTGCATGCCAGTGAGTCTGGAGCTGTTTGTTACCCGGCATCATTTTGACAGACATCTGACTGGCAGATGATGTGACTGATGTAGGTAGTACTTAACTGTAGCAGTGCGAAGTGCTTAGTATGTGTCCTCTTACTTAATCCTTACAACAACTCAGTGAGCTAGATATGATTATCCCCTGTTATAGACTAGGGAGTGGAAGCTCACAGAACCTATTTTCTCAATTCAACAGTACAGGTAATGACAGAACCAGAGATGGACATGTACTGACTCAGTAGGTTCTGATACTCACAACCTTTTTTTTCACTTGAGTTAGGAAAACAACCAGTCACATGTTCCAAAGGGTCCCAGCCCTGATTGTAGCATTTCCATTAGCATCAGATCCATTACTATACAAGGGACAGGAGCTCAGTGGTGGCTGTAGCTGTCAGCCAGAGGGAGAGAAAGTTCCATCCAGCTCCTGCCAGGCTGAGGAAAGAGGCCTGATGCGCAGGTTCAATGTGTGGAAAAGGTCATATGTACCCCTGTTGGCATGCAGTATTGCTCTGGCCTGTCTAGGTACCATTCCTCCCTTCTCCCTTATGAGTAAAACATCAGTTTTCTTCAGGTGACAAAGTACCCAGCTCAAGAGATGAACCATAATTAATTGGTCCAAACGCGCCGCACCATCTTATCTCCCTTTGCCAGGTACTAGGTCCAGGTATGGGCATCCAACCTGGTTCTGGAAATTAAGATGCTGAGGAAGGTCTAACGTGCTTCTGGGAAAGCTATGTCTCCCTAATAAGAGAGGGACACCCTCTCCCTTACTGCCTGGTCACTGGGGAGAGGACGTGATGCTCAAAGCTGGTGCAACCATACTTCAGTCATGATAGAAGACATCGCCCAACACACTGGGAATGACAGAGCAGTAAGACAGAAAGATCTGGGTCCATGACCACATCACTGAGTTGTCGAAATAGCCCTGTAACCACCTAATTTCCTGTTATGCAAACAATTAATCTCCTTATACTTTAAGCCACTGGTAGTTTGGCTTTCTATTATTAGCAGCCACATGCATCTGTCTTAGTTATCTATTGCTGCATAAAATTACCACAAACTTAACCGCTTAAAACAACACACATTTATCATCTCATTTTCTGGAGGCCAGAAACCTAAACATATCTGGGTCTAATGCTTCAGGATCTCTCAAGAGGCTGCATTCAAGGTGTCTGGTAAGCCTGGGGTCTTGTCCGAAATGACTCTGGTTGTGACACATTTTGGGTCCTTGCTGGCTATTAGCTGGAAGCTGCCCTCAGTTTCCTGCCACCAGGACTGCTCCACAAGACAGCTCAGAACACAACATCAAAGCCAATAAGAGGGAGTCCGTCAGCACAGTGGAAGTCAGAATCTTCCATGATGTATTCCCAGAGGTGACATCCCTTCACCTTTACCATACTCCATTGGTTAGACACAGTTACAGGTCCCACCCACTCACACGGACGGAATTACACATGGGCATGTGTGCCAGGAGGTGTAGGTTATTGGAGCCGCCCTGCAGCCTGCCCACCATCACACCCTTATTGATAACCTCTATCAAGCAATCCTTCAGATTAAAATCCTCCCACCCACCTTGTCTGGACCCCGAGTCAAACAACCTACGTCCTAAAAAATATTTCTGAGGCACTTGGAAAATTTTTAATATAAACTATACCTTAGATGATACGATGAAAACGGTGTTGATTTTATTAAGTGTACTGATGGCATTGTGATTATATAAGAAAAAGACCATGTGACTATATAGAAATACACAATACAGTACGTTGGGATGAAATACGTTGGGACGAAATGCCATGATGTGTGAAGTTTGCTTTCAAATATTTCAGCCAGAAGAAATGAAAAAAAGAATAGAGCAAATGGGCAAAAATATGGTAATTGTTGAATCTAACTGATGAATATATGAAAATTCATTGGAGTACCTCTCAACTTGCGAGTATGTTCAAATTTTTTAACAATTTTTTTTAATCTGGCAACCCTTTTCTGACTTCCTTAAAGCCAAGAACTCCACATGAAACACACAGGATTGAGTGAAAGTGTGTTGAGACACAAGTGGCTCTGAGATGATGACGGGGTTGTCCTTGAAGGTCTGTCCCTGCCTCCTTCTCCAGTGTGCTGCTCTCCTACGCATATGCCCTAGCCCTGCCATCCAAAACCATGCCTAACTCCCCAAACAGATGGTGCTTCTTTGAGCCCACTCCAAATGTTTGCATTGTCTGCACCTTTATCCAGGGATTTCTTCCAACACCATCCTCAATTCTATCTATCTGGTCCACCTCCAAAACTCAACTCAAGTGTCAGTTCCTCAAGTAGGAGTTCCCTGACCCCATCTGCTAAGTAGAATGGACCCTCCCTCTCTGGAGGCCCCTTTGTGCCTTATGCAGATGATTATTATAGTATGTATCACAATATATTGCAATTATTTACCTTCAGGTCTGATTCCCCTGCCAGGCTAAACTTCTTGAGCAGGAAGTTTCTAAAAAAAAAAAACAAAAGAGAGAGAGAGAAGGAAATTTCTCATTCTTCCCAGTATCCACAGTGATTAACACAGCGCCTGGCACGTAGTAAGTGCTAAATAAATGTTGAAGAAATAAATGGATGGCTGAATGAATAGATAAATAAGTGAAAATATCTAGCACAGAGCAATAATATCTATACACCCAATTTCAATGTATTGATCAGATAGCAATGAGTCCTGTAAAATGTTCAGCTTACTCAATGATTTCCACAATCCAGACAAGCCCTCCCCAGACATCTGAGTCTTGTCTGCTCTAAATATGGGAGCACTACAAATCCCAACACAGAAAAGAGTCTAGGACACTGATGTTAAGACAAAGCACCAAGCACAATTCCCTTGTGTGACTCAGTACTAAACACCAAGAAACAGTTCCTAAAGAGATGCTGCAGAAATTGTCTTAGAATTGGTCTTAGGGTAGCTTTGCTGACAGCTGCTGTTCCATGCAGGCAGCACTCAGAACAAAACTATGGGATAGGAAGGCAGATTTGGGCTCAATATCAAAGATTTTCTTTAAAAGTTAAAGTTGCCCAGGGGCGCCTGGGTGGCTCAGTTGGTTGAGCATTCAACTTTGGCTCAGGTCATGATCTCACAGGTCATGGGTTCGAGCCCCGCATCAGGCTCTATGCTGACAGCCTGGAGCCTGCTTTGGATTCTGTGTCTCCCTCTCTCTCTGCCCCTCCCCTGCTCATGTTCTGTCTCTGTCTGTCTCTCTCTCTCTCTCAATAAATAAATAAACATTAAAAAGAAATTTAAAAGTTAGAGTTGTCCAGGGTGCCTGAGTGGCTCAGTCTGTTAAGCATCTGACTTGGGCTAAGGTCATGATCTGATGGTTCGTGAGTTCAAGTCTTGCATCGGGTGACCAAGAGCCCCACTTTGGGTGAGCCCTGCTCCTCTCTCTCTCTCCTTCTCTCTCTCTCTCTCTCTCTCTATCCCTTGCTCACTTGCACCCTCTCTCTCTCAAACAAAAAAAGTTTCTAGTAGTAGGAAAGGCCACCTCATAGAATCAGGAGTTCCCCATTCATCCAAAAGTTAACAATTATTAAATAAATATCAGGCACCCACCGTTGCAGGTGTTGGGTCACTACAGTGAACAACATAGAAAAGTAAGCATCTCTTTGAGACAATATGCTGGATAAGCCAAGGTAAAGTGAGGTGATTTCAAAAGTACTATGGGAGTGTGGTCCCCTCAACCTAGACCCCTAGACATTGGACCAGATGACCTCTAAAGTTCCTTCCAAATATAAGATCTGTTTTTCTTGTCCTGATGATCCTTTCCAAGCTATCGATTTCACGTAGGTCAAGTAACTTCTGTACAGATGGTAGGAGATGTCCATTATCAAAGAATGTAAACTTAATCGTATCTCAACAAAGCTAATGACGAAAGGAATGTAAACTTGAGGAAGCAAGATCCATGGGTGTATCATATCCATGTATCCATGGCTGTTGTATTCAGAGAGCTTGGCACATAAGAGAGACTCAATACAAATTTGAATAAATGAGTCATTGAAGTGGATAGTAGGGGACAAAAACGAGAGGGACATTACCACTGGGAGGATGGGGAAGAGGGCCGCTGTGTATGCGAGGGCCATGAGGAGTACAAAATTAAAGGCAAAGGAGTTTTGAAAAGTCTTTCTGTCCCTTTTAATGGCCATTCTCATTGTCATTTTCACAAGAGGAATGCAATAAAAAATTAATCACCTTTTCAGTTACTTTTGGATTCTGGACTGATAATTCTTTGCATGAGATTCATATTGGACTAAACACAAGGTGGCCTACAGTTTATACACATTATGATTTTTTTAACGTTGTAGGAAACCCTAACATTAGTCTATTGGCAATGGTATTTTCAAGACACATCAGTCTTATCAAGATGATTACTTCAGGGACGCGTGGGTGTCTCGGTCAGTTGGGCATCCCATTCTTGGTTTCAACTCAGGTCATGATCTCATGGTTCGTGCTTGGTATTCTCTCTCTCCAACTCTGCCCCTCCCCTGTTCTCTCTATCTCTTTCTCTGTCTCTCTCTCTCTCAAAATAAATAAATTTAAAAAAATTTTTTGAAGATGATTATTTCATAGAATTCACTTGCCATATCGCAAACCTGGGCTGCTAAAAAGGCATTCCTGAGGTTCACTGATCTACAATCAGCTTGTTGTCCAGTCCTGTTAGCTTGTCCAGCTTTCCTTTTTGGGCTTCATTCAGGCCACTGCTGAGGAAGGAGGCAAGACGCACTGACAGGAAAGGACCAACGAGAAGGTCTGTTGTGCAGTTTTGATTGGTCGGTGACGCGTATGGCATCTTGTAATGCCAAAGGGCCAATAGCTCTTGCAATGTGGCAAGAGTGGAAGTCTCAGACAGATGTGCAGCCAGAGTTACAACTGCTGCACACACCTGGACACTGACTTCTTCCGTGGGTCAGTGAGCCACCGTGTTGGGCGACCTCTCCACTGGTGGGCACCCAAACGCCCTTGCCTTCTCATTGCCTCTCCCTGCTGTCACGAGCCATATCCTGCTCCATCATTACTCTAAATAACTACAGCCTTCAACACTTCCTGTCTCTCTAACATGAAGTATTACCTGAATTAATGCATATAAAAGTTCCCAGAGTTGGGTAAATATTATTGGCCAAATATTATCGATCCCAATGTCACACAGCTAGTAAGTAAGAAAACAAGAGATTTCTATCGTATTCCAACAATTCTGTTACGGACCAAATGTTTGTGTCCAAAACTCATATGTTGAAGCCTTAACTCCCCAATGTGGAGACGGGGCCTTTGGGGAGGTAATTAAGGTTAAATGAGGTCATAAGGGTGGGGCCCTCATCCAATAGGACTGTGTCCTTATAAGAGGAAGAGACGCAAGAGATCTCTCTCTGTCTCTCTCTCCCTCTGCACTCACACAAAGAAAAGGCCAAACAAGGACACAAGAGAGGAAGTGGTCATCTACAAGCCAGGAAGACTCTGGTTCTCACCAGAAACCAAATCAGCTGGAAACTTGATCATGGACTTCTAGCTTCCAGAACTGAGAAAATAAATGTCTGTTGTTGAAGCCACCAGCCTGTGGTACTTTGTTCTGGAAGCCTGAGCAGACTAATACAAACCCCAGTGCCGTCCCCTCACTCGGCCCCTCCCCAGCAATATCAAACCACTAGAGACACATCACTTTGTCCATCCAAACCTTCCGGACCCTCCTTATGTTGGGCCCTGTGCAGATGTCAATAACCATGATAGCACCAACTATTTATTAAGCACTTACTACAGTCAGGCACTGTGCTATGCATTTGTCACTTAATCCTCCCATCCACTCTTAGGGAGGCACAATTTCTATCCCCATCTTACAGTTGAACAAACTGAGGTTGGGCACCTTGCCCACATAACTGGCAGGACCCAGATTCAAATCTTGGCAGTCTGGCCCCCGAGCCCTCGACCTTGCCCCCTCTCATAGCAGCTAACACTTGATTGCCTGACCTGTCTGTCCCTGTCTCCCCCAGAAGACTGTGGGCTCTTTGGGCTGGGACCTGGTTCGATCCGTCTCTGCATCTCTGCATCTCCAAGCCCTGGCACACGGGCCTGGTGCACCTTGGGTCTCACAAAAGCTTGGAGAATGAATGAATGAATGAATGATTCAACTTCACACTGGTAGCCACCTGTCAATGATCAGAAAATCTGCAGTCCCCTGGACTGTGGTTATTCACAAGGAATCTCAGTGTGGGATAATGAAAGTTACAGCATGTGCCGTCTGTCCACACAGCCTCCCTGTCTCCGTGCATGCACGTCTGAGTGAACAGATAACTCATGCTGAGATTTACTTAAAAGGCATTTAACTCAGCTCACACGTCTGCCGACCAAGCCTATTACTTGCAGAAATCTATTCCATGCATTACCATTTTGATTTCCAGCACAGAGAGACAGTGGTGGGCTGGTAGGATTTTTTTTTCCCTCTTGCCAGTTGAGTTACTGTCTGCTTTTGTGGAATAAATTGCTATAAATTGAGTTACCAGCACTCTAAAATGGGGAAATATATTCTCGATGCTCTATGGGCAGCTGACAACATTATGGAAATACACAAAGAGTGTGTCCAAGTTTATGTGAATGGTGACGAGCTATGATGGATGGGGGGAGGGTGGCGGGGCAACCGGGTGGCCTCAGGCACAGACCCTCCTCGCTGCTTTCCCTCCCTCCCCGGGGAACTGGGGTAGCCTTCCCAAAGGCAGCTTTAGAGGTAAAACTCAAGGAAGATTAAAGCCGCAAGAATAAACAAGACGGCTGATCACAAGAACAACCGGCTTGGGAAATGCAATAAAACCAGCCAGAAAGGATGGTATTGGGGACACTATTATTGCCCCACCCATATTCCCCCAGGGGCTCTTTCCTGTCCAGTGCCTACCTCCCAACTTGTCTGGTGCTTTGCTTCTAAAGGCTCCTCCTGCAAACTCTCTTTGGAAGCCTGCGGTTGGGCTACTGGAGAGGCTTTGGGGCTTTGTGGCCCCCTGGGGGCAACTCTTAGCCAGTGACCATCTGGCGTGAGACTAGAAAGCCCAGCGACCTGGCTGGGAGTGGGGACAGGCTCTGACGTCTAACACACATTCCAGGGCATCCCACAAAGTTGGGCTGATGCCGGGGCCTCACCTAAAGTCAAGAGTTTTGCCTGGCTTCTTGTCCTTCCCTGTCCTCCTCGTCCAATTCACTTACAGGTTTTTCCTGGGAGCACCGACCTAACAAAGCATTTGGACACGAACGTTCGTCTCAGGGTCTGCCTCCAGGAAGGACACAGGGTTTGCAGTCAGGAGGCTTCTACCCACGGAGACGGGCTGTGGGAGTGGGTTGTGGGAAGTCCAGGAGCCGATGGGAACAATAGCATCCAGGGAAATAGGATGGGAGCTGAGGACAGGAGGAGGGTCTCGGGAAGATCCTAGCAGTGCCTGGCAGAGAAAATCAGCTCCCATCTGCCAGGCGCGGGTCCAGGAAGCCATATGATGCCCTTACCCGGCAAATAAGAACTTTCTTGACCCTTCTTCCTCTTTCCCCTCACATCCCCCTACCCAGGGCTCCACGGCCCTGGAGGAGTCAGAAATAGCAGCTCTCAGTGGACAAGAGGGGACTATCTCTGTTCCCGAAGCCAGCGCCCTGTCTGCAACTGGCCCCAGCCGGAGAGGGGAGGGAGGTGAATGACCTTGGAGAGACAGTGCAGTATCGACTAACGGACTGGACTGTATATTCCGATGTCTGAACCAAGGTTCTGTTTTGCAGCTTAAAGTGACCATAGAATTTTCTTTTCCCTCGGCAGACCAGTAGAGCGGGACCACCTGAGATTCCATCCAGGGCCAGGGAGGAGGCAGCTCTCAAGCGAGCATGAGAGGCACAGGAGGGGACAATAATACAGTGGCTTTGAGGACTGTACCTCACAAGTCCTGAATGTTCAACATACAAGTTACACATCTAATAAACGTCTGCCATTAGTATTACTTACCATTCGTGTTGCTGTTGGTTTGCTAGATAGAAGGGTTTTTCTAAGCCGCTAGGATAGGTGGGTCATCAGCAGGAATGCCCGGGTGAGAACGGAAACAGCTGAGTTAGGAGGCTGCTGCCATAAGAGATGACATAGCAGACACCGGGACTGGCCGCCCAAAGCCGTCTGTATCTGCTTTCCCCTTGCTGCCCTCTACTTTGAGGCTGGAAAGTGGAACACTCGCCCACCCAGACTCCCTTGCAATGAAGGGAAGTCATGTGACACAGTTCTGGCCAATGAGATGCAGACAGGAGTCCCCAATAAAAAGACAAAGGTTCGCAATTAGGAGCTATGGCCCAGAAGGTGGAAATGATGCTCAGAGAAGCAGCAGCTATCTTGTGACCGTGAGGTCTGAGGACGGCGGAGCCAGAGTCCCTGCTGACATCGTTGGGCTTCTGTCCCGCTTCTGGACTGTCTGCCTCACACTTCTTCTTGCTCGTGAAAATTACACTCATTGACTTTTTTTTTGAAGTTTATTTATTTATTTTGAGAGAGACAACATACGCAGGGGAGGGGCAGAAAGACAGGGAGAGAGAAAGTCCCAAGCAGGCTCTGCACTGTCAGTGCAGAGTCCAACGCAGGGCTCGAACTCACAAACCGCGAGATCAGGACCTGAGATGAAATCGAGAGTCCGACGCTTAATGAACTGAACCACCCAGGCGCCCCGCACTTGTTGCCTTTTGGAGCGACTGCAGCAGAGTTTTCTGGTCCTTGGTCCCAGCTGGTACAGATGAGGAGGGCCTGACCTAGAGAGGCATGGATCGGGGGCGGAGAGGGGGGGGAACAGGGAAGAACGTGGGGACACTAGGAGATCGAACTGACAAGATTTGGTGTCTGGACATGAGAGAAGCAGGGAGTCAGGGATGACGAGTGTCTTTCCCAAGACAAGTAATAGAGCAGTTGGAACAGATTTTAGCGAAGAAAGGTCAATAACTATCATTTTAGTAAGTTGCTGTGGACTGAATTGTGATCCCCCGCCCCAATTCGTAGGTTGAACCCCTATGTAATGGCATTTGGAGATGGGACCTTTGGGGGTGATTAGGTTTAGATGAAGTCACAAGGATGGAACCCCCATGATGGGGTTGGTGACCTTATATGAGGAGGAAGGACACCAGTCTCTCTGGCTGCCATGTGAGCAGAGAGAAGGTGGAGGTCTGCAGACCAGGAAGAGAGGTCTCACCAGGAATCAAATCAGCCAGCGCCTTGATCTTGGACCCGCGGTCTCCAGGACACCGAGCAGACTGAGATAAATATCTGTTCTTTAAGCCACCCGGTCCTCGGAATTTTGTTCTCACAGCCCAAGCATCCCAACACCTAAGCTCTGTGTATTGTGCTAACGAATGGGCTTTATCTCCTATTGTCCCCAGATTGTGCACACACCCACAAAAGGAGGACAATGAGCACCAAACACTCCCATGTCTAAAGAGCGCTGTGACACAGCCACAGAGGGTGTGCCGAGAGAGGACAGAAGCACCTCGGCTCCCTGGTCATCACCCCTCCTCGAGCCCCCAGCCTCTGTGAGCAGAAGAGATCAAGGAATTAAAGGCAACTCTTTAGATCAGGGGGACCTCTGAACTAGGGGACAGGGCTGCAACGGGTCCTTTCCAGTGACACCCCCCACCCCAGCCAACTGCAGGAAAGTCTCTTTTGAAGATTAGGTCTCTGTCTCAGTTTGGGTTCCCCCAGAAGGAGACCCTGAGGCAAGGATTCACGGATGAGAAGTTTACTTGAGGGATGACCCCCAGAAACACCAGGATGGGAGTGAAGAGGGAGAGGAAGGAGGCAGTGAAAAGGATGTGGTTATTAGGCAAGTGGCCCCACGAGCAGCAGGATGATGCTGGGAGCCAGGGAGGAACGGGAGTCCCAAAGCCTCCCCCGGAAAGGGAAGGGAACCCCCAACACTCATCAGTCATCTGTCGGGGGGCTGCTGCTGGGGGCTGATTCTCTGCACTTCTTGCTGCCACCCCTGCCGAGGGGCCCATAGAAAGCTCTGGAGCAGGGGGACCTGGGTGGCTCAGTGGATTAAGCATCTGGTCCTTGACTTTGGCTCAGGTCATGATCTCAAGGGTTGTGGGTTTGAGCCCCATATGAGGTTCTGCACAGACAGTGTGGAGCCTGCTTGGGACTCTCTCGCCTTCTCTCTCTCTCTCTCTCTCTCTCTCTCTCTCTCTCTCTCCGCCTCCCCTGCTCATGTGCGTTGTCTCTCTCTCAAAATAAATAAATAAACTTAGAAGGAAGGGAGGGAGGGAGGGAGGGAAAGGAAGGGAAGAAAGAAAGAAAGAAAGAAAGAAAGAAAGAAAGAAAGAAAAGGCAGGAAGGAAGGAAGGAAGGAAGGAAGGAAGGAAGGGAAAGCAAGCTAGCTCTGGGGCAAAGAGAGGCAGGGGCTGCCCCAAAAGGCAGCTAATGAGCACTTTAGTAGAGCCAGGGAGGACGGGGCACCCCAGCCTCTGCTCTCGGCCGCCTAAAAGAAAGGAATCGGAATCTGTGCCCATGCCACAGACTTTCCGACTTCCCCTCTAGGTCTAACCGAGGAGGGAGAAGCAGAATTGGAGAAAGAACGCGGAGGTGCAGGAAGCTGGGAGCCCCACTGCCAGCAATGGGGGTGAGGGTGGTCAGAGGGCAAGACAGTGGCACATCTCCAGGAGGCCCTCTGAGGAACCTACCATCGGCCCCTTTGCTCTCAACCTTCCCCAATCCGCTCCCAGTGCAGGTCCCTGGGACCACAGATCCAGCTGAACTGGAGAGGGAGGAGAGCACTAAGTGGAAGACAGAACTGACTTGTCAGCCACGAATAACCAAGAGCTATAGGACCTGCCTGCAGTGTTGTTGGAGGGATGGGGTGGCATGCACCACGTCCTGGTTGACAAGGTCCGATACATCCATATGACAGCCAGTGATTGAGACCCAGAACCAGGTGAGCTCATTTCCTCCTCCCGACAACCTTCCGAGGAAGGTATCACTGTCCCCGTGGCACAGCTGAGGGTCATGGCCTAGAGAAGTAACAGTTTGCTCGGGATCATGCAGGTAACATGTGGCAGAGTCTAAACTCAAACCAGGCGAGTCTGTCTGCCTTCGAGATGAATTTCGGATGGCTTGTTCACAAATTATGGTCCACCCATGCAATAGAATACTCCCCAGTAACAAAAAAGAACAAACTACTCCTGTATCAGAAGCTCAAAAACATGCTAAGTGAGGGGCACTTGGGTGACTCAATCAGTTGAGCGTCCGACTTCGGCTCAGGTCATGATCTCGCAGTCAGTGAGTTCAAGCCCTACATCGGGCTCTGTGCTGACAGCTCAGAGCCTGGAGCCTGCTTCGGATTCTGTGTCTCCCTCTCTCTCTGTTCCTCCCTCACTCACACTCTGTCTCTCAAAAATGAATAAACATTAAAAAATTAAAAACATGCGGGGTGCCTGGGTGGCTCAGTCGGTTAAGCGGCGGACTTCAGGTCATGATCCCGCGGCTCATGAGTTCGAGCCCCGCATCGGGCTCTGTGCTGACTGCTCAGAACCTGGAGCCTACTTTGGATTCTGTGTCTCCCTCTCTCTCTGTTCCTCCCCTGCTTGCACTCTGTCTCTCTCTCTCTCTCAAACATAAATAAAGATTAAAACAATTTTTTTAATTAACAACATGCTAAGTGAAAATGAGCCGCACACAAAAGATTACATTCTGTAGGATTCCAGTTCTATAAATTCTGTAAAAGGCAAAACACAGTGACAGAAAGCAGGTCAGCAGTTGCCAGGACCCCAGAGATGAGGGAGGGAAGGGGGCATGAGGAAATGGGGGGGGGGGATAGAAATGTTCTGTATCACTACTGTATGCAGTTGTCCAAACTTAAAATTGCCCGCTTGAAATAGCCAATCGTGTTGCATACGAATTATGCCTCAATAAAGCTGATAAAATGTTTGATGGCCTTGAGTTGAAGGCAGGGGAATATGAGGTCGGGGGTGGGTCTGGAGCTCAGAGAAAGCACATGGTCCGCAGAGAGATCTGTGAGTCATCGGCATGCCCGTGATAGACACCCAGGGAGTGGATGAGGTTACCTAGGGAGAGTGTGGAGAGCAAGGGCAGAACCTCAAGATGTAGGGGCAAGCTCAGGAAGGACACCACAAAATAACCATCAGGGCAGTGGGAGGGAAATCATAAATGGCGTCCAAGAAGAGACCAGAGGGCCATTATACACATCCTCGACTTCTCCTCGGCTGCTGCGGCCCTCGCGGCCAGGGCTGCAGACTGGAAGGAAGAAAAAGCCAATGGGGGCAGCGAGGAGGATCAGGCAGGAAGGGAGCAGAGTCCTCCTGGTGCTTCGCGGATAGAAGAGGAAAGGTTGGCTGACCCCCTCCCTCTCCCCCTGCCCGCTGTGTTCACCCAGTGTTATCCCCGATTCCTCAGACACGGAAGCCCGGAAACCACACCCCATGAGGACTCAGGACCTCCCCCAAAGGAGTTAGCAGGACCAAGGGGGCTCTGGCCATGCGAAGACACGGACTGGAAGGGAGGGCAGAAATAGAGGGGGGAAATCAAATGAAAGGTGGCAGAGCAGAAAAAGAAGAGAGGACGTGGAGAGAATCTAGAATAGGATGGAAGGAGCCTTCGCGATGACTTCTAGTCCAACACCCCCCACCCCTTACCTGTAAAACTGAGCAACTGGGACTGTGGAAAGCTGTCTGTGCAGCTCAGGAGGGTCAAGAGGTCCAGGCTCCCAAACCTGAACTACTAAAGCAGTTGCATGAACCGGAATACAGATTTAGGGGACCAGAAGCTTATAGAGGGAGCCCTCTTAAGGAAAAAATAATATATTGTGACCGCAGTATTGGGTGCAAAAGTAGAGGGGGCCTTTGCAGATGAGAGGCGCGTGAAGCTTCGGCTCTATTAGCTTATATAGCAACTCCTCCCCAGCACAGCAAAGGTCCGGGGAAAGCACTTCTAAACTGGGCCAGCAGCACCCTCTAGTGGACGCATGGAGGAAAGCCTCCAGGAGCCCAGAACCTGTCTGACGCGCGCACCCGCACTGCACAAAGTCAGGCAGGTCAGTTTGGCCATCAGCTTCCTACAGTTCCTCACCAGCCTGTAGCCCCGCGCCCCACCCCAGAGCTGCTTAATCATCCTCAGAGACTCAGAGATCAGCATCTAGACGTCCAGTTACTTGCACCTTCATTTGCAGCAAGTAACTACCCTTCTGAGCTTCTGTTTCTTTTCCCCTAAACAAGATGTATCTGTGGGGCGCCTGGGTGGTTCCGTCGGTTAAGCAGCCGTCTTGGGCTCAGGTCATGATCTCCCGGTTCGTGAGTTCCAGCCCCGCATCAGGCTCTGTGCTGACAGCTCAGGGCCTGGAGCCTGCTTCAGATTCTGTGTCTCCCTCTCTCTTTGCCCCTCCCCCACTCATGCTCTGTCCTCTCTCTCTCTCTCTCTCAAAAATAAATAAACATTACAAACTTTTTTTAAAAAAAGATGACTCACATGTAAGTGCCTTTTTACACAAAGGGCATTTTTATATGTAATTTTTTTAAGGAAAATGCACTGACATTGGCTATTTTTCTGCCTCTGAATCAACTCTTCTGAAGAAATCGCCTGTACGCACACAAGAAAACCCACCCAAGGCCCATTTACACTGTGCAGGGTAGGGAGGGGTTGTGTCCACCTCACACACCCCTCTGCGGACCCCAAAAGAGTGAGGGGGAGTTTATTCATCTCCAGGGTTCCCCCATCCAGCATTTCCCTGTCTCACAGGCCATCAACAGGTTTCAGACAAAAACAACTACATGAACGGACAGACGCCTGGAGGGCCCCTACACAATGTGAGATAAATGGGGCTAAGTGAGCATTTTCTTTCTCCCCCCCCCCCCAACTGTATTTTGACATAATTTCAGACTGAGAAAAAAGTTGCAAGAGCAGCACAAGGAACTCTCATGTGCCCTTCCCTCAAATTCCTGACATGTGCACTCGTAGCATACAGGCTTTTATCCCTCTCTGTCCCTCTCCCTTGGTAGATGGGTGTCTGGATTATCTCCGAACCATCTGGAGAAGGTGGCAGGCATGATGTTCCTTCGCCCCCAAACCTTCAGTGTGTGCTTCCCAACAAGGATATTCTCTTATATAACCCCAGCCCAATTATCACAATCCGGCAATTAACATAAATGCAATAAAATACTATCATCAGTTGCAGGCACCTTATTTAGATGTCACCAGTGGTCCCGATAATGTCACCTGTGCAAAAGAAAATCCAGGATCGTGATACTGCACTCAATCCTTAGGTCTTTTTAGTCTCTGTTTTTGTGTTTTCGTTTTTGTTTTTTAATTTACATCCAAGTTAGTTAGCATCTAGTGCAACAATGATTTCAGGAGTCGATTCCTTAATGCCGCTTACCCATTTAGCCCATCCCCCCTCTTGCAATCCCTCCAGTAACCTTCAGTTTGTTCTCCATATTTATGAGTCTCTTCTGTTTTGTCTCCTCCCTATTTTTATATTATTTTTGCTTCCCTTTCCTTAAGTTCATCTGTTTTGTACCTTAAAGTCCTCATATGAGTTAAGTCATATGATGTTTGTCTTTCTCTAATTTCACTTAGCGTAATACCCTCCAGTTCCAACTATGTAGTTGCAAATGGCAAGATTTCATTCTTTTTGATTGCCAAGTAATACCCCATTGTCTATATACACCACATCTTCTTTATCCATTCATCCATCGATGGACATTTGGGCTCTTTTTATACTTTGGCTATTGTTGATAGTGCTGCTATAAACATGGGGGTGCATGCGTCCCTTTGAAACAGCACCCCTGTATCCCTTGGATAAATACCTAGTAGTGCAATTGCTGGGTCGTAGGGTAGTCTTATTTTCAATTTTTTGAGGAACCTCCATACCGTTTTCCGGAGTGACTGCACCAGTTTGCATTCCCACCAACGATGCAAAAGAGATCCTCTTTCTCCGCATCCTCGCCAACATCTGTTGTTGCCTGAGTTGTTAATTTTAGCCATTCTGACAGGTGTGAGGTGGTATCTCATTGTGGTTTTAATTTGTATTTCCCTGATGATGAGTGACGTTGGGCATTTTTTTCATGTGTCGGTTGGCCATTTGAATGTCTTCTTTGGAGAAGTGTCCATTCATGTCTTTTGCCCATTTCTTCACTGGATTGTTTTTTGGGTGTTGAGTTTGATAAGTTCTTTATAGACTTTGGATACTAACCCTTTATCTGATATGTCGTTTGCAAATATCTTCTCCCATTCTGTCGGTTGCCTTTAGTTTTGCTGATTGTTTCCTTTGCTGTGCAGAAGCTTTTTATTTTGATGAGGTCCCAATAGATCATTTTTGCTTTTGTTTCCCTTGCCTCCGGAGACATGTTGAGTAAGAAGATGCTGCAGCCACAGAGGTTTTTGCCTGCTTTCTCCTCGAGGAGTTTGATGGCTTGTCTTACATTTAGGTCCTTCATCCATTTTGAGTTTATTTTTGTGGATGGTGTAAGAAAGTGGTCCAGTTCATTTTTCTGCATGTCGCTGTCCAGTTTTCCCAGCACCACTTGCTGAAGAGACTGTCTTTATTCCATTGGATATTCTTTCCTGCTTTGTCAAAGATTAGTTGGCCACACGTTTGTGGGTCCATTTCTGGGTTCTCTATTCTGTTCCATTGATCTGAGTGTCTGTTCTTGTGCCAGTACCGTACTGCCTTGATGATTACAGCTTTGAAGTCCGGTTAGTCTCTGTTAATGTACAATATAGTTCTCCAGTTGTGTGTGAGTGTGTGTGTGTGCACATATCCATACATGCATGCTTCATGACATTTTTGTTTGTTTTTAGAGAGTGCAAGCAGGGAAGAGAGAGAGAGAGAGGGAGACCATTTTTCATTTATTTTTATATTTTATTTTATTAATAATTTGTCACGTTAGCTAACATACAGTACATACAGTGTGCTCTTGGCTTTGGAGGCAGATTCCCGTGATTCATCACTTACATAAATACCCAGTGCTCATCCTAACAAGTGCCCTCCTCAATGCCCATCCTCATTTTCCCTGCCCCCCAACCCCCCATCCCCATCACCCTCGGCTTGTGCTCTATATTTAAGAGTCTCTTATGGTTTGCCTCTGAGAGGGAGAGAATCTCAAGCAGACGTCATGCTCAGCACAGAGCCCAATGCAGGGCTCAATCCCACAACCCTGGGATGGTGAACTGAGCTGAAATCAAGAGTCGGCTGCTCAACCGACTGAGCCACCCAGGCGCCCCCATGACATTTTTTTAAGGCTATTTTTAGAGCAGATTTAGGTTTACAACAATACTGAGAGGAGGTATAGATTTCCCACATATCCCTGGCACTGATTTTTTTTTTTTTTTAAGAGTATAGGCCAGTCATATTGTAGAACGTCCTTCGTTTGGAGTTTGTCTGTTGTCTTCTCACAATCAGATTCAGGTTATGCATCTTTGGTAAGAACACTGAAAATTTATAATGCCATCAATATACTGTGTGACCTTGGAGTGTATCACTTAACCTTTCTGAATGTCACTCTCGTCATCTGAGAAACCAACAGGATGAGACCGGCAGCTACCAAAAAGGAGTTCATATGGGAATAAGATGTGTATCTCAAACTTGCAAGCAGATGAACTCGTATCTGTGAACATGATCTTCGGTTTCCTGGGTAGCGTGGGGAATGGCCAAGTATGTATGCCATGCTGATTCCTCTTATGTTAGACTCGACTAGGAAATTGTAGCTTTGAGAACGTTTGGGAAGAGTGAAATTCAAGAGGTAATTAAGGTTACTTCAGGTCTGGGTGAAAGGGGCCACATTGTTTCCATCACCTAGGATCAACCTTAATCAGCCATCTCACAGATGGGAGGGATGGAGAGGCGGAGAGAGATGGGAGTCGGCAAATCAGGCAGAACAGACCTCAGGAGGCCAAGGGTAAAAAAAATAAAATACAGAAGTCCATTCAACCACTTTGGAAAGCAACCTGGCAATCTTCCGTTAAAGGTAAATATATGCCCTAGGATACAGCATTACCTTCCCTGGGAGTCTCCTCAAGGAAATTCTCAGATAACTGCACAAGAGACTTGAACAAGATTACTGTGCTACTGCTTATAATAATCACTTAAATGGATACAATTTAAATGCCCACGGTGATGACAATGAATAAATAAAATCTGGCACACTGCGAGAACAGAGTACTATACAGCTGTAAAAATTAATTACCTGGATGTACATGTGTCAACATAGACTGAGAGCCAAGATAATCATGTGTGTGTGTGTGTGTGTGTGTGTGTGTGTGTGCATTTTATAGCTTGACTTCTGATGTTGGTATTTTATGCTTTCTTTTTTTTTCCCCGATCAGTCCAACTAGAGATTCATTGATTGTATCAAACTTCTCAAAGGACGACCTTTTTTAAAATAAACCTTTTATTTGGAATAATCTTACATGTACAGAAAACTTGCACAGACAGGAGAAAGTTCTCCTCATACACCCCTCATATTGTTTCAGTTTTCCCTACTATTACTATCTCTGATTACTGTTATAAACCTGCCAAGTCTAAGAAACCCACATTGGTAGGTTACTATGAACTAAACTGTAGACTTTGTGTTTTACCAGTTTTCTATCACTGACCTTTGTGTGTTTCAAGGTCCAGTCCAGATGGCTACTTTGCACTGAGCTGTGCTAGTCTCCTGCGGTCTGACAGTTTTTCAGTATTTCCTGCTTTTCATGACCTTGATGATCTCAAGGAGTACTGGCCAGGTATTTTGCAGCATGTCCCTCAATTAAGGGTGTGCCTGTGAATTTTCTCATGATGAGGGCAGGATTATTGGGTTTGGGGAAAGAACGTCACAAAGGAAAAGCGTCCTTCTCAGCTCATATTCGGGAAGCCTCTCGAAAGCCAAGTTCCCAGACACCAGACAAAGGTCAAACTCACTTGCAGACTTTTCTCTCTCTTTTTTTTTAATGTTTATTTATTTTTGAGAGAGGAGAGAGTGCGTGCTGGGGACGGGCAGGGAGAGTAGGAGACAGAGGATCTGAAGTAGGCTCTGCACCGACAGCAGCAAGCCAGATGTGGGAACCCACAAACCGTGAGATCATGACCTGAGACGAAGGCGGACACTCAACCGGCTGAGCCACCCAGGTGCCCCCACTTGCAGACTTTTCTAAGGGAAGTAGCCTTAGGCCCATGGAGGTAAGCCTTTCGTGCACATAATGTCTTCTTTTCCTCTGGATGCTTTTAAGGTTTTTTTCTCTATCCTTAGCTTCAAGCAAATAGGTTATGATGTGCACTGGTGTCTTTTTCTTTACTTTTGTGAGTTTGGAAATTTGAAAATTTTTCTATGAATATTTCTTCTAATATATAAGTTTTAATCCACTCTCTCAGGGACTCAAAGTACACTTCTATTAAGTTTACAGCTTCCCACAGCTTACTGCTACTCTTTATTTTTGGGGGGAGGGGGTCTTTTTCCTCTCTGTGTTTCATTTTGGATTGTTCATCTCACTATATCTTAAAAGTTCATTCACCTTCCCTTCTTCAGTGTCTAATTGGCCATCAGTCCTGTCTCACACATTTTTCATCTCAGACATTGTAGATTTCACTTCCAGAAATTCTGAGTCTTTTTTTTACCACATTCTTGACACCTTTATTGAAGTATAACTGACACATATTAAGCTGCACATATTTAAAGTGTTGATATTTCTTGGAGTTTTGACATAGGTAAATGCCAGTGAAACTGTCACCGCAATCAAGATAATATGACCTAGTGTGTTCATGGACCAGTGGAATCAAACTAGAAATCAAGAACAGAAAGATAATAACAGAAAAGTCTCCACATACTTGAAAACTAAGCAACACACTTCTAAATAAGCCAAAGAGGAAGTCTCAAAGAAATACACTACAGTGCTGAACTGAATGAAAATACAATGCATCGGGGCACCTGGGTGACTCAGTCGGTTAAGCTCCGACTTCGGCTCGGGTCACAGTTTGAGAGTTTGAACCCCACATCAGACTCTGTGCTGACAGCTCAGAGCCTGGAGCTTGCTTCAGATTCTCTCTCTCTCTCTCTCTCTCTCTCTCTCTCTCTCTCTCTCTCCTCCCCCCCCCCAAAAATAAATAAACATTAAAAAAAAAGAAAATACAATGCATCAAAATTCATAGGACAACAGCTAGAGCAGGGCTAAGAAGGACATTTACAGCACCAAATGTATACATCCAAAAAAAGAAAGTGTCTAAAATCAGTAACTGAAGCTTCCACCTCTAGAACCTAGAGAAAGAAGATAAAAACTAAAAGCAAGCAGAAAGATGGAAATAATAAAGAGCAGAAATCAATGGAATTGAGAACAGAAAAACAATGGAGAAAATCAGTGAAACAAAGATCAATAAAACTGGCACAGAGAGAGAAAAAACACAAATTGCCAATATCAGGAATAAAATGTGGCATCACTACAAACCCCACAGACACCAAAATAATAAGGAAATGTTAGGAACAACTCTATATACGTTTGTAGGTTTATGACTCTCTTTTTGAAATAAAAAACTGTATTATTTAAGGTATATGACATGTTTTAATATGCATACACATTGTGATGAACACAACCAAACTAATTAACACATCCATCACCTCCCAGTCATTGTGTGTGTGTGTGTGTGTGTGTGTGTGTGTGTGTGTGTGTGTGTTAAGAATACTTGAGCTCTACTCTCTTGGAAAATCTCAAGTACACGATACACTGTTACTAACTATGGTCACCATGCCTTTCACTAGGTCTCCAGAATTTAGTCATCTTTTTTATTAATGTTAGTTTATTTTTGAGGGGGAGGGAGGGAGAGACAATGAGCAGGGGAGGGGCAGAGAGAGGCAGAGAGAGAGAGAGAGAGAGAGAGAGAGAGAGAGAGAGAATCTGAAGCAGGCTCCAGGCTCTGAGCTGTCAGCAGAGCCCAATGTGGGGCTCGAACTCACAAACCATGAGATCATGACCTGAGCCAAAGTTGGATGCTCAACAGACTGAGCCACCCAGGCATCCCCATCTTTTTTTTTTTTAATGTTTATTTATTTTTGAGAGAGAGAGAGAGAGATGCATGCACGTGCAAGTGGGGTAGGGGCAGAGAGAAGAGGACACAGGATCTGAAGTGGGCTCTGTGCTGACAGCAGAGAGCCCAATACAGGGCTCAAACTCAGGGACTGCGAGATCATGACCTGAGCCAAAGTCAGATGCTCAACCCACTGAGCCACCTCCATGCCCCAGAACTTGGTCGCTTTTAACTACAAGTTTGTACCCTTGGATCAATATCCCTCCTTTTTCCTCACCCTCACCTCCAGCCTCTGGTAACCACCATTCTACTATAAGCTTGAGGGGGGTGGATTTTTGGTTTTTGGTTTTGTTTTGTTTTGTTTTAGTTTAGTTTAGTGAGGGTTTTGTTTTGTTTCGTTTTGATTCCACATATAAGTCTTTCTGGCTTATTTCACTTCACATAATGTTCTTGGGTCCATCCATGCTGCCAAAAAGAGCAGGATTCCCTTCTTTTTAAAGTCTTAGTAATATTCCATTACACACACACACACCCCTCACATTTTCTTTATCTATGTATCTGTCAACAGACACTTAGATTGTTTCCATATCTTGGCTATAGTGAGTAATTCTGCAATGGACAAGAAAGTGCAGGTATCTCTTTGAGATCGTGATTGTGATGTGATTTCTTTTGGATATTTACCCAGAAGTGGGGTTTCTGGATCACATGGTACTTCTATTTTTAATTTTTTGAGGAACCCCCATACTGGTTCCATAGGGGCTGCACCAATTTATACTCATACCAACAGTGCCCTAGGGCTCCCTTTTCTCCACATCCTCACCAACACTTGTTTCATCTGTTGACTTTTTGATAACAGCCATCCTAACAGATGTGAGGTGATGTCTCACTGTGGTTTCGATTTGCATTTCCCTGGTGATTCATGACACCAAGCACATTTTCATGCTCCTGTTGGCTACCTGTGCTTCTTCTTTGGAAAAATGTCTATTGAGATCCACTGCCCATTATTTTTTTTTTAATGTTTATTTATCTTTGAGAGAGACAGAGCATGTGCAGGGGAGTGGGAGGGGTAGACAGAGAAGGAGACACAAAATCCGAAGCAGTCTCCAGGCTCCGCACTGTCAGCACAGAGCCAACGCGGGGCTCCAACTTACAAACTGTGAGATCATGACCTGAGCCCAAGTCCGACACTTAACTGACTGAGCGACCCAAGCACCCTGCCATTTTTTTAATTGGGTTATTTGTTCTTATGGTACTGACTTGTATGAGTTCTTTACATATTTTTGACATTATACCCTTATCCAATAGATGATTTGCAAATACTTTCTCCTATTCCATAGGGTCCCTTTTCATTTTGTTGACTGTTTCCTCTGTCATGCAGAAACTTTTTAGTTTGATGGAGTCCCACTTGTTTATTGCCTTTGCTTTTAGCATCATATCCTCCCCCTACTCCGCCTCCCCCAAAGAAATCCTTGCCAAGACCAATGTCATAGACCCTTCCCCCTGTGTTTTCCTCTAGCAGTTTTATAGTTTTGAGTCTTCCAGTTATGTCTTTAATGTATTTGAGTTGATTTTTATGTATGGTGTAAGAAGGGCATATGGTTTGGGTCCTGAAATCTACCTTACTCTCCCCAACTTTCAGTGTCGTCTTATATTTGTTTTTTGATTTTGTATTTTTTGTTTTTATATAATGTCCAGAGACTGTAGTTGTACTTAGTAGGAGTAACAGGAAAAAAGTAGATCTGTTCCAGCTTCCCAGAACCATGTGACCTCCTGAATCCCTTTTATACCTTTCATGTCTCTGCTTAGTATGTTTAATCTTTGTTCTCTCCTTTTGAACATACGGAATGTGGTTATAATTATTGTTTTAATATCCTTGTCTACTAAGTCTATCGTTTGTGTCTCTTATGGGTCTGTTTATATTGATGGATTTTTCTCCTCATTATGGGTCATAGTTAATTGCTTCTTTGCATGCCTCCCAATTTTTATTGACTGCAAGAGACTGAATTTTGGCTTGGTAGTGCACTGGATATTTTGTATTCATATAGATAGTCCTGGGGTTTGTTCTGTGATACAATTAAGTTACTTGGAAACAGTTTGATCCTCTCAAGGTTTGTTTTTAAATTTTGTTAGGTGGGATCAGAGCAGCCTCTATTCTGGGTTAACTTTCCTCCCACAACTGAGCACTCTAGCAGATAGTTCATGAATTACCAGATTTTTCCATTCTGGCTGATGAGAACCTGAACTATCCCCCCACCCTTTGTGAACTATAGGGATTGCTCTCTCTAATCCTTTTGAGTAGTTCTTTCCCTGGTCTTAGGTAGTTTCTTCGCACACAGGCACCGACTGGTCAAGCTCCCTGTGGAGCTCTGGAGCCCTTTCTGGGCAGGGCTCTCCTCATTCACACTCTGCCTGAGAATCCCGGCCACCTTGATCTCTCCAAACTCCCAGCTCCCTCTCCTCAACTCAGGGAGATCACCAGGCTCCACCTGAGGTACCCTTCCCTACACCGTACTCTGGAAACTTCAGGCAGTAAACCAAGGCAATCATAGGGCTCACACTGTTTGCCTCCCATCATCTTGGGGATCGCTGTCCTGTGCTGCCTGATATTCAAGGTCTGAAAATCCTCATCTCCTATATTTTGTCTGGATCTTTTTGTTGATTGCTTCAGGCAGCAAGAGAAATCTGGTCCCTGGTATTCCAATTTGGCTAGAAGCAAAGTCTCCCAAACATGGTATGTTGATTGAAAAACACAAATTGTGTACTGGGAATTTATCCAAAGGATACAGGAGTGCTGACTCACAGGGGCACATGTACCCCAATGTTTATGGCAGCTCTTTCAACAATAGCCGAAGTATGGAAAGAGCCTAAATGTCCATCAACTGATGAATGGATAAAGAAGATGTGGTTTATGTATACAGTGGAATACTACTTGGCAATGAGAAAGAATGAAATTCTGCCATTTGCAGCAACGTGGATGGAACTGGAGGGTATTATGCTGAGTGAAATAAGTCAGTAAGAGAAGGACAGATATCATACGTTCTCACTCATATGTGGAACTTGAGAAACTTAACAGAAGACCATGGGGGAGGGGGAGGGGAAAAGATAGTTTCAAACAGAGAAGGAGGGAGGCAAATCATAATGGACTCTTAAATACAGAGAACAAACTGAGGGTTGATGGGTGGGGGGCAGGGGAGAGAGGAAAATGGGTGATGGGCATTGAGGAGGGCACTTGTTAGGGATGAGCACTGGGCGTTGTATGTAAGCAATGAATCATGGGAATCTACCCCTAAAACCAAGAGCACGCTGTATACACTGCATGTTAGCTAACTTGACAATAACTTATATTAAAAATAAAAACAAAAAACAAAAAGAAAAACACAAATTGCTACCAAATGGTCCTATACCACTTACATAGCTTTGCAAAACAGTGCTGGTATGGTGCAACACAACACAACACCATATATTATTCCTGCGTAATGGTAACGAACACATACAGTACCTGCCAGGTATCAGACACTGCTGTGTAAGGGCTTTGCTTTCCTTCTATCCATTTTGAGAAGAGAGACATTGGGACCCTGAGATGTCTGGAATTTGCTCAAGGTTACACAGCAAAAAGTAATAGAGTTGAGCTCCAACTCAGTTGGGCATCCAACTCTTGACTTCAGCTCAGGTCATAATCTCAGTTTGTGGGTTCGAGCCCCACACCGTGCTCTGCGCTGACAAGGCAGAGCCTGCTTGGGATTCTCTCTTTCTCTCTCTCTGCCCCTCCCCCACTTATGTGTGTGCACTCTCGAAAGAAAGAAAGAAAGAAAGAAAGAAAGAAAGAAAGAAAGAGAGAGAGAGAGTTAGACTTTCACCCAGTAAGTCTGGCTCTGAGTTAATACTCTTAATCATTAATTAGGCTACTCTGCCTCTTGTGCCTATATGTGATCAAAACATGGACAGGAAGGACACACACCAATTTCAATCCCTCTGAGAAAAGACAAGGCAATGAGCTATTATTGATGCTGGGGATAGAGATGGGGCTCATTCATGCTTTCTTTCCTAAAAAATATTTTTTTTAATTAAATAAAATTTTAAAACAAGCCAATATAAGGAGACTAATGTTAACATTTGTTTAATCTGGGCAGTGGGTACATGAATATTTGTACTTTGAACTTCTAAGTTTAAAATATTTTCCTGTAAGGCTGGGGGAGAAGGAAAGAAGAAATTGAGGGTCACCACCATCAGCTAGAAATGCACCGTGGAGGACAGAGACAGCCAGGTTGGGAGGAGAGGGCAGGTGCTGGCCCAGCCCTTCCAGACTAAGTACATAACTCTCCACGTGGCCCAGACCTCCCCCAGCACTAACACGCCTGACCCCACTGTTTGTCATTCTGAGCATGTGGTGCAGCCCTGAGCCTCCCTGCCTCCCTTTACCCAATCTCTTCCACCAGGAATGCCCTCCCACCCTATTCTACAGGCAAGGACCTTGCCCTACAGGCAAGGACCAGCTAGAGGGCTTCCTCTTTCTTGAAGCCTAGGGACTGGAGAGCTCCTCTGGGCTCCAAAGGACAGAGGAGCCCCCAGCCAGTTTACACCAACAGGTAGGGGAGATCCCTGACTCACGCGGTAAGGCATGGAAGGAGCAGAGGACAGCTTGATCCGGGCACCGAGCATCTTCAAGCTCTTTCAGTGTCTTCTTACTTTCTCAGACAGGCTCCTGCCTTTGAAGTTTTGACACAGCCCCAGGAAAGCTCAAGCTGGGTATTACGATCACCAGGCTGGCATTCCACGGCCACCCCTGAAGTCTGAGCTGTGATGTCTGCTGCAGACGAGCGGTGAAGCAGGTAAACCCAGGGCTGCCACACCATCTATGTAACTTTCCCAAGAAGCTTGCACCCCTGTCGCCTTGAGTCCCAAGAAAAAATGGTCTGTCCTACTGTTCATTTAACAGCATCCAGTCAAAAGGATTTGCTGAATACCCGCCATGTGGCTGGAGGGACAAAGATGACTTAGATCCTGTCCTTGAGGAGTAGGGAGAGGAGGGATGTCAGGGGATTGCTGACATCCATGTGGGAAGCGCAGTGGTAGAGACACGAAATCGAGCGTGTGGGAACACGGAGCATGATTCGGACAGGCGGCATTCAAGCTACGTCTTGTAGAACAAATAGGAGTTTTCTGGGTACAGAGCTGGCAAAAGTGGTCGAGCGGTGGGGGTGCGGAGGGAGCACACCGCGGACAAGGAAACGTGTGCACAATGGCGTGGATGCACGGTGGGGCACTCTGCGCTTAGGGAACCGGAAGTCTAGGGAACCAGAAGTCGGTCGGTGTGGCTGGGGCAGGGTCAAGGGATGTGAAGAATCAAGACTGCACACGAGGCAGTAGCTCCTCAAAAGCAAGGACAGGGCATCACAGCCTCATTACAGAGGATTTACTGTTTGTCATCCCAGAATAGATTCCCCTGTTCTTTTGGGAAATGACTCCAACTTCATGGTTCTGCCAGAAATGATCCATCACAGCACGGAACGACCACCTGACCCCAAGCCAACCAATCATTCTTGCCTGGGATTCCTTCCCATGGAGCTGGTATGGGGAAGCCCTCTTCCCTCTTTGCTCACCACCGTAAGCCTAGAAGCCTGGGCTACATGTGGCCGTGACTCCAGGCCAGTGAGGACGGCACACCTGAGAGAACAGAGGTAAGAGGGAGGGATCTGAATCCCTGGACCCGGAGGCCTAGACGGCTAGCTTTTCTCTGGCTCCTAGCATTTCTTCACCTCGAGCCATAAACTTCTTCTTGCCATTTACGGTAGTTTTAATTAGGTCTGTGCACTCCCAGCCCAAAGGGCCCTGTCCTCAGCACATCCATCCGGACTGATGCAACGAAGCTGCTCACAACACAGCTGATGAGGCCAAAGCATGGAAAAACAGTGCAGGGAAGAACACATCCAAATCAAGTAGGACTTGATGGGCCACCTGCTACTGCCACGCACGGGGCAGTTTCCTCGGGTCACGTGAGCCAGAGACCAGCCCCAGGCCCAGAGAGCACCCACCCTTCACACAAGGCAGATGCCATCCTCCTGTTTTCACGGGATGGCGTTCTCACTCACAAAGTCTGCGTGACCAGGCCCTTCTCCACTTCGGGCTACCAAGTGGTCCACCTTTCTCTCCTTCCAAGTTGCAAAAACAAAAGAACCATGGCAGGGTATTAGGTGGAGAATATTTTGACATCGAGGCTCGGAGGAAGGCCTAGCATCCATTCCCGGAGCTATGGCGTCTGAGCCTCCGCCACCAGCCCACTTCCGGGCCGGCCTCTGCTTCCGCCTCCAGTGCACATGTCAGTCAGAGGAGCCTCTCTGATCGCTACTTTAAATAACAATCCCTACTTCCACTCCCTCCTGGTATCTTACCCAAACTGGGCATTTTTTTCTCCACCTTTGATCACCACCTAACACGGTATCTTATTTTCTGTTCCCAACCCAATTAGAACGTAAACTCTGGGGGGGGGGGGGGGGGGTCCAGACACTCCCAGTTTTGTTCATTGTTCTATTCTGAACACCCAGGACAGTGCCTCACACAGGCCGTGTTTCCAATAAATATCTGTTAAATGAATGAATGAATGAATGAATGGACAGGCAGTGATACCAGACTGGGATCAGGGAACAGAGAGGGCAGACCGAGGGGTGATAGACTTCCGGTCTGCAGAAGGTTAAGACGGGCAATTATTTGATATGCCCAATCTCATGAGGGATGAAAGAAGACACAGGACAAACGGGACCCATGAAGCAGGCGGGTCCAAGCGAGTGGTACAGCTGGGTGGACAGCTATCGGCTTTGCCTAGCACTCCTTTACCCTTCTGACAAGAATCCCTGATTCTCCTGGAGTTTATGCTGCTTTAAAGCATGAGCGTGTGACCTGATTTAGCCAATCAGCATACCCCACGACTTTGCCCATAGTGATTGCTTTCTGTTTGGATACATGATCTAATTCAGGCAATGAGAGTCTCCCAAAACAAATGGGTAAAAGCAAGTCCCCACCCAGGGACAATGCCAGTAGCAAGGATGATACAGCCTGGAGGTGGACTCATCACCTGCAGCCTGAGAATAAAGCCAGCCCAGAGGAAAGAACCTCTCTCCAGAAACTCGAGTTCCTCCCTGGATCCAGCCATGCCCAAAGGTGCCAGACCTTTCAGTGCTGTCAGCCAATAAAGTCTCCTTTTCTGGTGAACGGTTTTGAATTGCGATTACGTCCCTTCCAGCCGAAAACATCCTGAGCAACCCTGAAGAACAGGAGTGAAAGTACATTCTCATGGCGCTTAAATACCTCACAGGGAGGCCCAATGTCAGGCAAGATGTCCCAGAAGAGCAATCCCATAACTCTTGGTGAAACTCACGGACTGTCTTTTTGATGGGCAGGATGGGGCCATGACGGCAGTTTTATTAACTATTCGCAGTTACGTTTGGGGAATAAATTCAACCGCTTTGTCTCAGGTGCTTGAACATCTCGCATCTCACGACTGTGAAGAGCCATGATTGAACGGAATCCGACATTCAACTCAGTGCAGAGGGAGAGAGAGCATCGTACGGTGAAAAGAGCACCGAACCAACAGCCAAATAATCTGGCTTCTCATCCTTCTCTGATCACTAACTGGCGGTGCGTTGTGAGCCAACTCATCTGCTTGTCTTCATCTCAGTTTCTAAGTCCGCAAAGCGAGCAGCATGATTAAAACCCCTGCGAGCAGCCCTTCTAATTCTGGACTCAAAAGCCCAGGAAGACAAGGGTTCCTAATCTTTGATAGGATCGAAACCCGGAAAAACACACATGTGCACAAACACGTAATTTTGCAGAGTGTCACGGGGTTCACGACTCTACGACCCAACCTAGATCGCTAACCTCTCTCCATTCTACAATAACTAGGACACTAGCTCTTTTTGAATTCCTCTGGTAATGGGGAACTCACTATCTGACAAGGTAGCCAAACACGACTGAACTGCTCTAGAAACATTAGTTTGTCTTCATATTGAACCAAGATCTTCACACAGCAGTTTCTACCTATTGGTCCAAATTCTCCAGAGCAAATCAGAAAAACCCTCTCTCCCTCTCTCCTGTGTCTGGCATCTCTTCATTTGTTTGAAGACTGTTTCCAACTTTTAAATGCAAATAATATGTGAGAAGAAATGCAGATGACGGCTCACCATGTAAATTATTTTACAGTTCACTGTTAGAAAAATACATTCTTCCGAAATATGCCAAGCACCCCAACGTAAGTGCCAAATTCCCAATAAGCACTATGAATCTGCACGGTCAAGGGTTTGCAGAGACAGCACTGATGTACAAAAATATCTCGAAGGAAATGGCATAGTCTTGCAGAAAGTTCACCTCATTCCGATTCACAAGAGTTGGAGTAGTACCTGCCTCCTCCCCCAACCACCTGTGTACGCTTGGGCAAGCCACTTAACCTCTCTGAGCCTGTTTCTCATCCGCAAAATGTGACCAAACCTACCTCACGGGGATGCAGCGGGGATTAAATGGCATAATGTTCGTAAAGCTCCGAGCCCACGCCTGGCTCACAGCAACTTCTCAACCAATTCCAGCTCCCGGGCTCAGCCAGCAGCGCGTTTCTTTCGATGCGCTCGGCGCTCCGTCAGGAGCGTGATTCCCCTTCCCGAGCCGGAGCCTGCGCTCTGGGCTCGACTGAGGCTCCCTGGCCGCTCGCGCTTTTCTCTCCTTCTCCAAGATGGCGGCGGTCGGCGGCGCTGAGGCGGGATCCGGGCGAGCCGAGTGAAGGTAGCGGCGAGCGGAGCCCCCACGAGGCCGGGCTGGGCCCCCTCCCCGAGGCGGCAGCGGCCCCGCCCCGCCGCCACCCGCCGCTTGGGCCCGCGACACCGCCGCGGGGGCGCCTCAGGCCCGGCGCGGCCTAGCCCAGGGGCCGAGCCGGGGACTGGAGTAGCGGCCGCAGTCCGCCCCCGGGAAGGGGCTGGAGCGGGCCGCGGAAGGAAGGCGGGCGGGAGCTGTTCAAATGGGGAAGGCGGGAAAGCTGCGGGGCCGGGAGGGGGCGTGCGGCCGCCCCAGGGGCCTGCGGGCCGGGGCCGCCCCTCCCCCTGCCCGGGCCGTCTCCGCCCTCGGGGGCGCCCGGAGGCCGCCGGGACCGCGGGGACCGGGTCGGGGCCGCGGTGCGGCTCGGGACCCGGGGTGCAGGGGCCCCGGGCTGTCAAGGCGAGAGAGCCCCGGGGCCGGGGCGGCGGGAGGGCTGGGCCCTCAGCCGGCGGAGAGGATGCGAGGAGCTTTCTTCTTTTCCTCTTCACAGAGCTTTGTTGAACTAGCTGTTGCTGCAAAACTGCCGGGAGAATCCCATTGGTTTGCGTGGGGACCGCAAAAAGGGTGGTCCTGGGGGCTCTCTGTATAAATAACCCGGTGTTGCGTGTCCTCTTTGCGGGCGACCCAGTTGGAACGTGCCTTCGGGGTGCGATCTTCTCCGTACAAGGCCCGTGTCCCCCCGCAGCTGTTACTTGTAGATTCACTTTATATCATGCGTTGGAGGAGCGACCTCTCCCCCCTCCCTCTGCCGGTTAAGCTGGTGGCCGGTTATGTCCCCTTATAGCAGAACCAAAAAAAAAAAAAAAAAAAAAAAAAAAGCCCTCAGTCAAAGGAAAGCCTGTTGATTGGACAAAGCTTGTCAAAATTCGTCCTGGTGGTTTTTTGGAAATGTGTGTTGTCAGCCGATCTGTGCGGTGGTCGTGGTTCCGCTCGGCTCCCTTGCAATCCGAGGATTCAATCCCCATCCCAGGCTGTCGGGATCTCTGCAGTTTCCAGAGCTGGCAGGGGCTGTGAGTGCTGCATAGGTAGGTTCCTGGAGAAGGGAGTGGCAGGAATTCAGAGTCTCTGCGTTCTGAGTTTGGAGGAGATCTCCACAAAAATGACAAGACAGCACCTGCTCTATCCTAGAAGTAAACAACTGCAGCGATTCAGCAACTGGCAACAGCTGGCAAAGCACCTTCCTTTTCCTGCACTGTCGGGCCACTTGGGTTCCTGGAGGAAGGCTGGAAGAAAACAGGGACCCTTGAACATGGCTGTCGTCGCGGACTAGACCGGATTTCAGCGTTTCGCTCACTGCTCGAATCGAGGGCCTTACTCTGTTCCCTCTTTTTCAGTACTCACGTTCTGGGATCAAGAAATTTGTTAACAACGATCGCTGGGGCTCAGATTACCGCAAAAAAAAAAAAAAAAAAAAAATCACCTTCTGAAACTTTTTGTTTCAATACTTCTCATTTGGACCTGCAAAATAAGAATAAGCAACATTAAGTAACGAACTTTCACTTATGGTATCATTTCTTAGCACACTGAGAAGAACATAATTGTAAAACTACCCCTGCCTCTTGAAGTTGACAACACTGAATTCCGTAAACTCCAAAATGATGGGATTCAGGAGAATGGGTTTTAACACCTGTTTTCGTTGTGCCAACATTTCATGTTAATTATGGCCTCTGTCTTCTAACGTGAAAATCAAGGCTAATAATATTTTTCACTTCCGTTAGTCCCACAATCTGCTGCCTAACCCTGAAGTCTGAATTTATCGTGGATAATGATTACCTGGAAGGAATATCGAGGGGTCATCTGATCCTATATAAATGTTGTCCTAACTCTGCCTTTCTTCCACACTATTGCTTGAGACTTCTTTATCTGGTTTCATCTTTCCTTTGTGAGTCAGCAACCCAAACTAACCCCTGAGCTGCAATAATACCTTGATTTTAAAGAATCTCGAAATGCAAGGTCCATCAGTCTGCCCAAGCTGTGAGCAACAGAGTTCACTGTGTTTTAAGTTTTTTAAGCTCTTGGCTATTCCACTTCTTTCGTGAATCAGCCTTGCCTTCAGGTCCCATTCATTTTTTTTTTTTTCTCTCTCTCTACGGGTTATTTAATCCTGTAATGTATAAAATGCTCTTCAGCGTTTCTCTGAAAGTTGAAACAGGAGCAGGCCTAATTGCAATACGTCATGCCAATACCGGCATGTGTTTTCTGTGTTTGCCCGTGCCTCTGAGGATCAGCTCCTAATTTTCTGTTCCCTTTCACAACTTTTTAAATCCACTGGTTGTTTTCCAAAGCAGGCAGTTAAGAGACCACGAACACTTTTTTCACAGCTCCGAAGTCACATCGTGGTGTTCTCTCTCATACTGTCTTCAGAGGTACTTATTCCCATTCTGACTGTTAGACCGTTCCACTCTGGTTTATGTTAGTTTTGATGTTACTAAAAAGAAGGTCTGCCCGTACGTCTCAGGGCCTGCAGAAGTGCCTGTTCTTGGAGTTGACAACAAATTGATGGCCATATTTATGACCCCGAATGTTTAAGATTTTTTTCCTTATTATTTCTCAAACATTCTTAGCCAAAATTCATTTGGCATGAAAAACATTTAAAACTCCAGGTCTCAAGTTGCTGTATTTCTTGGCATTACCAGCCTGTGAAAACTAACGGGACCTTTATCTTTTTTTTCTGATAAATTCAGTATATTTTAGTGCCAGTTGAGAGGGTATACTGTTTTCAAATGAATGGACATAATTCCCTCGGACGTTCCCCCTTGCCTTACCGCTTGCAGAGTCTGCCCCACTTGTGTGGAGAGGGGAGGGCAGTAATTTCTTTTTTTTTTTTTTTTTTAATGAAATCTATTGTCAAATTGGTTTCCGTACAACACCCAGTGCTCATCCCAACAGGTGGGAGGGCAGTAATTTCTACCTGAGAAAGTTGAATACAGGAACATGGAAATCTAGCTACAATGGTGCAAGTTGCCTCATATTTCTACATGAGATCTGACCTTATAGCCCCTTCATTTCCTATGACAAGCCCTCAGAGCAAGCAGTTCTCCAGTTTATCACTAAAATAATCCAGCTGATTTGGTTTCTTTACTTCACTCTAGATTCTCTTGACTTTGACCAACTCCATTCTTCATTCTCCTCAGGGAAGTGGAGAAGTACTTTCTTGTGTTACTTTTCTGAATGTTGCTTGTAAATCATTCTTGGTAATGCTTTTTCTCTTTGTACGCTCAACTTAGGCTTGTCTACGCACTGTATTTTATCTGACTTGTGCAATTAAGTCTTCTCGTTTATCTTTGATGTAACTTAGGAAAGTTCCCCTTGTTAATCAGATTCTCTGTCACGAAAGTTACACACTTCAGTATTGCCCATGCCCGCCTAAGGGATTGGCAATGTCTCACCAGAGAGCCCGTCAACATTTCTCAATCCCCTTATAGTAATGAAAATAAAATGAAATTTAAGTAAATAGCCAATCCAGTCACCTTGTAAGCATTTCACTAACTGGATGAGAACACTTTTTGATATATTTAGTCTGTCATTTTTAAGTTTCCTGCAAAGACTTCCTGCAGGACTTGCGACATTACCTGTCCTTAAAGTATTTGAAGAACTTTACCCTAGAGTGCAGTCTACAGCTTGTCATTGTCAAAGTCTTAGTAGACGTATAAACGTATAAACGTGAATGCCAGAAAAAGTTTAACGTCTTCAGAATAATACTTAGAACATTTACATTACAGTAACTCTTCAAATCAGTAAAAATCTTAATCACAAAAACTTCACCGCCAGTGGACAAATGAATTCTTCCTTATTTCCACCTAGCCTTTAACAGAGGCTTGATAGCCTTGAAAGCTGTCATGTGGCCAACCAATATAAGAAGTATTTTTATACCTCTGCAGTTTTGAGCAAATTCATATAGCTCAACAAAATGCAGACCAAAAAATTACACTGTAAAGTTATCATTTCTGTTTAAACTGCAACACGATAGATTTTAGCCTGTTGCCAATCCGCATGGTAGGACTTTATGGTCTGGAATGTTTGCTGTAATCTGTCTTCCTCTGCATCCTGCTTTATCTGTGCATTTCATAACTGTGACTGAACCTAAACCTCTGACTTAATGTCAGTATTTACCATCTCGGTGTTGTCAGTCCTGTTGGCATTTCAGAAATTCTCATTAATTTTGAGGTATTTTTTATTCTGTGGGAGGTATTTTATATACTTCACCAAACCACAACTCTAACTCATAAGTCAAATCAAATTAAGCCCAGTACACTTCCTGCAGTCTCAGCCCCGATACATTTACAAGCAGAATGAGGAGGTGACGAGACACTCCTTTATTTCTTGCTGCCCTTCCAGTCTGCCCTTGGATCACTACGCATTTCCATCTGGAAGGTTGCTTCTCCACAGTGATTTCGCATTACAGGAGGGTTTTCCTTCTTTGTTTCTCAGACCTGGTCCTGTAGACGGGAAGGAGCCTGGACACAGTGACACATTCACAAAGGCCCTGCAGGACCACCATGGCTTATGATGACTCCGTGAAGAAAGAAGGTATGACCCCTTAATCTGAGAAGCATTCCAAAGGGGGTTTCCTCTTCAATCCTTGCAGCCTGTGGACATAGAGACCAGGACTGGCCATCACAGCCTGGACTCCCAAGTGCTGGCCCAGAGCAGTATTAATGACACTCAGCCTCCACAACATCCCCCAGCTGGGCCCATGGATGCGAAAACCAGGACAGGGTTCCAACACGAGAGTCTGAAATATAAATCTCTAGTCTATTGGGGTGATCCCCTGCAGCACTCGTGGTCCTTGCCAGCTCCATGTGCAGGAGTCTGGGGATAGGAGTCATGTTTTGGACTCCCACAGAGCAGCACAGCGCATGAATCCTTATTCTTTTCAGCCTTACCTCTGCAAGTCTGTGTCCACCTGCCAAATCACAACTAAGAAACCATGTCTGAGGATGCACATTGGGCTTTGCATAGCGTGGAAGCATTGTTTCTTCAGGTTTGGTTCTTGTATTTGCAGCCAGGTCATCAAGAAATACACTTGTCCCCTTGGATCCTAGCCCCGTATTCCAGTGGGCTTCTTGAAACATTTTAACTTGGAAATGGAGGGCCTGTTGCCTTACATATGTGGTGACTTGGTTGCCACTTACTTAATCTTTCTCATTTCCTTTCCCAAATGAACCCGGCTTTTAGATTGCTTTGATGGTGATCACAGCTCTGAGGACACAGGACTAGCTGCTGGCCGAAGCCAACGAGAAAAGAAACGTTCTTACAAAGACTTTTTAAGGGAAGAGGAAGAAATCGCTGCTCAGGTCAGAAATTCTTCCAAGAAGAAGTTAAAGGTAAATTCTACACATTTGAATTAGGAAAGCTTTTAACTGTCTCACATCCTATTTCCTCATACTTGAAGAAAGAAGTTTATCTTAAAATAAACATTGTTTGCACCCGTTTGTAGTACTTCCCGTATTTTACTTTGTTTTCCAAAGTCAGAAATCAAAGAACAAAATCGGGCCCCGTCTTATTCGTTGGTCAATTCTTCTTCCTCTTCAATTCCAGGATAGCGAACTTTATTTCTTGGGGACGGACACGCACAAGAAGAAGAGGAAGCACTCCTCCGATGATTACTACCATGGAGGTGAGGAGGGAAGGGGCAGCAGGTGGGATGAACACATCACTGGTTCTTGGAGTCGGGGTAGGGGAAAGGGATCCAGATGTTGCTGACTCAGTGGCCTATTTAACAGGACAGTGGTTCTTGTTCTGAGTGCCGATAAACCAGTGTGAAGGAGGAGAGAGGTGGAGGGCTGGTATTTTGGAGGATTCAGCATAGAAGAACAGTCTTCATTTGTGATACACCAGGTACCAGGTTCCTTCTCCCCCCAATCATCCACTTCTCTTCTGCCCATTGTTACCTAGCATCCCTTTTGCCGTATGTAGTCCCGGGCCTTCTGGCCTGCACCTGTGGGTTACTTCTCAGTGCAGTGCATATCCACTCACAAGACCAGCCTCTCTTAGCTCTCTTACGCGCATAGCTGATGAGACTAACCCTTTACTAGAACGGGCTTGTCCTGAACACAGAAACAGACGACACTCTGTCTGCAGTGCAACCCAAATTGTGACTACTCATAATCCCACAGCTTAGTCCATTCTTCTGGGTCCGCTCTCTCTGGTTGCTCGTGAAGTCTCAGTGAAGAGAAACGACTTTAGTGGCGAGAACTGTGTCCGGGGTCAGGCAGAATCTACCAAGCCAAGAAGCACACGGGCGTCATCAGGAATCAGTTGAAGGGTCCCCCCTCAAATCATTTCTCTTAGCCTCTTGCTCGTGTTAGTTGAGTGTTTGGGGTGAGAGAGGCAACTTGTTGGAAGTTGGTTTGTCGTGTGGACATGACTTCTCTTGATTATTTCTAGATATTTCGTCTTTGGAATCGTCACAGAAGAAAAAGAAGAAGTTCAGCCCGCAGTCTGCCGATACAGCCATGGATCTGTTGAAAGCTATCACTTCCCCGCTGGCAACAGGCTCCAAGCCCTCCAAAAAGACAGGGGAGAAATCCTCCAGTTCTTCAAGTCATTCAGAGAGTAAAAAGGAACACCACAGGAAGAAAGTAAGTGGAAGCGGTGGGGAGCTGTCCCTGGAGGATGGCGGTTCCCACAAATCAAAAAAAATGAAACCGCTCTATGTGAACACAGAGACACTGACTCTTCGGGAGCCCGACGGCTTAAAGATGAAGCTCATTCTCTCGCCAAAGGAGAAGGGAAGCAGCTCGGTTGACGAGGAGTCTTTTCAGTACCCCTCTCAACAAGCGACGGTGAAAAAATCCTCTAAGAAATCAGCTCGGGATGAGCAAGGTGCTTTACTCCTAGGACACGAGTTACAGAGCTTTCTGAGAACAGCCCGGAAGAAGCACAAGTCCGCCTCGGACCCACATTCCTCTCCTGGCCCCGAAGGCGGTGGGTCGGATGCCTCCCAATTCCCAGACTCCCACAGCGCTAACCTTGATCTTTCAGGACTTGAACCTATTCTGGTAGAATCAGACTCGTCCTCTGGTGGGGAGCTAGAGGCTGGGGAGCTAGTGATAGATGATTCCTACCGGGAAGTCAAGAAGAAGAAGAAGTCAAAGAAGAGCAAAAAGAAGAAGGACAAGGAGAAGCATAAAGAGAAGCGACACTCCAAGTCCAAGAGAAGTTCGGGACTTTCGGCCGCAGCAGCGGGAGAGGCCCCAGTGGCTCCCGGCCCTCCTCCCAGCGCCCCGCACACTGGGGCGGCTGCCCCTCCTCCCCCACTGCCCAGCCTCCACACAGACGGGCATGGTGAGAAAAAGAAGAAAAAAGAGGAGAAAGACAGAGAGAGAGAGAGAGGAGAAAAGGTAAACCATTCTTTGAAGTGCGGTGGGTAAGTGACGATGGTAGTAAGCGGACTTGGAATTCGGCAGCTGAGGTGAGCCGTGGGGAGTGTGGCCCCGTCCGGTGGGATGGCGTGAAATGTAAAATATTACCAGTGGCCAAGTGTGGCTGATGCGAAAATAAGAGCAGTCTTGATTATTCATGGGTTTTGTTTTTTTAATTTTTTTTAATGTTCATTTATTTTTGAGAGACAGAAACAGAGCACTAGTTGGGGAGGGGCAGAGAGAGAGAGAGAGAGGGATGCACAGAATCTGAAGCAGGCTTCAGGCTCTGAGCTGTCATCACAGAGCCTGATGTGGGGCTTGAACTCACAAACGGTGAGATCATGACCTGAGCGGAAGTCAGATGCTTAACCAACTGAGCCATCCAGGCGCCCCAGATTCATGGGTTTTCTTAACGGAGCTGTTCTCCCATTGTGCCAGGCATAGGGTTAGGGACACCCTTGAAATTGGAATTCACGGAAGGAGCCAAACCCACTTTCTTTCACTCAGCAGCACTGGCTGCCTGGGGCAGTTGAGAGAGACTCAAGGTACCAGAGGTATTCTGTGAGCTTACTTTGAGAAACAGATTTTCAAAATGAGAAGAATAATGACCAGGTTAACAGAATAAGGGAATGGCTTTCCACTAACTGTGCTTTCCACTTTCTGGTGTCAAATGTGTGTTCTTTCACCATGTGAGCGCCTGCTGTCTACCAGGCCCAGTGCTGTGGTTCATGTTAAGAGGAGCAGAGCTGAGCGGGACCTAGCTCCCGACCTCAGGGAGCCCACAGATTGCTGAGGAGGCAGGAATGAGAAATCAGCCAGCTTGGTTTAACTTCTTTCCCACAACTTGAAAAACTTTCTAGCAGTTGTACAGTAGGGGCTGGTGACTATGTCATTACAGGTTTTCTTTAAAAAATAAACCTTTCCCCCCTGTTATCAAAGTAATTGCTATTGCAGAAATTTAGAAATCGAGAATCGTAGAAAGAAAAAGCTCAGAAAGGTTAGTTTCGCCACCCAAGGACAACCATTGGCTTCCTTTGTTTAGAGTTCTGCAAGATGAAATGTCAGATAAAGTCTGAAAGAGAAGCTGCTAAGAAGGAGAAAGTCAAGTATTTAAGAATTTGGAAATGGGAGCTTCGGTTCAGCCTGTGATGGGTACGGGTCATGTTTCCCACTGCAAAGAGTGGCTTTTGAGTGTGTATATCTCAGAAATGAAAAACAAAAGTGTACCTTCCGAGCCACGAATCAGTGTGCGCGTCAAGAGCTGCATAGTCAGACACTGGGTCAGGTTTTATTCATTTATTTGCAAATTGCTTCGTGAAATCGTATGTATTCTGTGTAAGATGCCCTTTATCCTGAGAATTTCCATTCGCTAGTGATATATGACAGTGCCATAAACTAATCGTACAGTGCTGAATGTAGGAGGCCAGGGTGGTCAGAGCTTACGGAAGAAAAAGGATTTCAGTACAAAGGCATCCAAGGTGGCAGAAAGGTGTTTAGGAGGTAGCACAGCAAAACCACCGAACTCTAGTCCTGTGTTTCTAACTGCCTGATAAATATTGCCACCTGGATGCCTTGGGCCCCTCAGACCCACATGTCACTGACTAAGCTCATCATCCCATCGCCCAAACCTGCATCTCCTCCTCCATCTGCTTCTGTGTTCTGGGCCCTTCCAGTCAGCCCAGACTCAAAACTATACGCCGCGTCGTTTCTCTTGACGCTTTATCATGAAATTTTTCAAACCAAAAGCTTTGAAATGGTACAGTGAGCACAATATGCCACCCAGTGAGATTCTGTAGTTATTATCTTGCTGTCTGCCTCATGAGACATCTGTCCGTCCATCTTTTACAAAGTATTTTGAAGTAAATTATAGATCTCACACATCGCATCGCTGAACACTTCAGCCTGCGTGTCATTAACTTAAGTTCAATATTTGTTTTCAGGACTTTTTTTTTTTTTTTCATGGTAGACTTAGGTGCAGATGTGCATGGGGTCAGTCTACCACTGGGTGAGTTTTGACAAATGCATACGCCTGTGTGACCACGTCTGTCAAGACAGACATTCCCATCGTCCCAAACAGCTTTCTCGTACCCCTTGCCTGTCGGTCCCCGCCCCCAGAGCCACCCACTGTTCTGGTTGCTTCCCGGTCTTATGGTGCCTTTTTGCATCTCCGCCTCCCTGCTCTCCCTCTCCTGTAGCTCCACTCGAGGACTGTGCCCGATATCCTTCCTCCTTAATCATTCCCATGCCTTTATGTCCTCCGTTACCACTGCTCCATCCTGGACCTCATCCCTCCCTGTACGTAATGCAGTCAGTGGCCTCCTTTCTGTTTCTTCTCCCGTGCAATTACTACACCCTGATGCCAGAATGTTCTTAAGTACCACTTTGATGCCAACAGTCCTCTGGTTCAGCATTTTCAGTGGATCCTTCCCACCTTCACGTTCACCCTAAGCTCCGAGAGGACCAGGGTCCTGTCTGTCACGCTTTCCACTTCATCCCTAGCACTGAACCCGCAGTCTGGCCCGCTGTATTTAGTCCATAGATGCTTGCTGAATGAATAAATATCAAAGTTAGTCCATAGATGCTTGTCGAATGAGTGGATAATCAAGGTCCAGACCCGAGGCCAAGCATCATAATTGTCCGTGATGTAGCCTTCAGCCTTCCTTCTCAGCTGTCCCCCTTAGTCGGCTTTACGTGCACTGTGGGGAAACCATTCTTGGCCCCTACATTCTTCCCTCTACTCCTCTGCTCAGTTTTTGTAGTGATCTTCTTCCGTATTCTGCTTCCTATACGGAAGCTCTGCCTTCCCTTCAAGACCTAATCAAGTGCTGCCTCCTCCAAGACATGCTGCCCCTCCGGCCACAATTGTGACTTCCCCGCCAGCTGGCTGTGGGAAGTCACTGCACTTAACTTTCCCTAACATTCGGGTTTTCTATGCATGTATTCCATTTCCCCTGTTAAAGACGGTAAGCTCCTTGAGGGTGCCGTAGCTCCTTAGGGGCTGTTGTGGTCACCTTACTGTCCCCTTCATCTCCTCAATGCCCTTGGTAGGCATTTTGTGATGCATGCAAAGTGAATGAAATGGGTGCAAACCTAGTACTGAAAAGGTGGGTCAGGAGCAAATTGTAAGAATCTTGAATTAGTTAAGGACTTGGCAACGGGCACTTCGGGCTTATGAGCAGGACTTAGATATGCTCCACATGATCGTGTAAGAAGAAAATGACAGCGTGGCAGCAGGTGGGTGAGACCAAGGAGAGATTGTGACAGACCATGCAGGAGGTTATTATGGTCCAAGGTTTGGGGTACTGTAAAAGCCTGGTAGAGATTCAGAAGAGACTCTGAAGGGAAAACTGATAAGGTCTGGCAGCAGGGCTTGGATCTGAGAAGGCGGAAACATAAATGAGGATAAAGATGTCCCTTAAGATTTTGAACCTGGGTGCCTTGGAAAATAAAATTATAATCTCTTCAAGTGTAGGACTTCTTTATAATTCCCCCACGGGGCTAGCAGTTGCTAGTAAAAAATGAACGGTAGTTTATAGCAAAGATTGTATTAGGAATCAGCATTTGATCGTGACTATCCAAACCTGAAGTAGTCATACTCTGAATGTAATCATTTATTTATCCAGCAAATACTTATGCAACACGTACCATGTTGTTTTAAACCTGACCTCTGCATAAAAATTTCTCGTGGAGTTTAAAAAAAAAAAAATTCCTTTCCCGGGTTTTATTTCAGTATAGAAAAGAACTAAAAGTCCACCTAGAGATCAAAAGGAAAGCTTCAGGAATAGCGTCCCCCCAGACTACAGCAAGCAGAGGTTGGCTCTCCCACTGGTAGAAACACGGAAAGCCTCTGTGCACTTTCTGCTTGGATCCTATGACCAGCACTGGCACAAAAGTAGAGAAGCAAGAAGGATGGCTGTTTTGGGAGAAGATAAGTCAGGTTTAGATTGTTTTAAGATATAAGCATGAAGCGATTCAAGGCTAAGAGTGTGGGCTGGGGAGCCAGACCACTTGGGTTCAAAGCCTGGCTCTGCCACTTACAAGCTGTGTGCTATTGGGCAAGTGACATAACTTCTCCACGTAGAAGGTGCGGATGGTGGGGCGCCTGGGTGGCTCAGTCGGTTGAGCGTCCGACTTCAGCTCAGGTCATGATCTCCCACTCCGTGAGTTCGAGCCCCATGTCGGGCTGTGTGCTGTCAGCTCAGAGCCTGGAGCCTGCTTCAGATTCTGTGTCTCCTCCTCTCTCTGCCCCTCCCCTGCTCATGCTCTGTCTCTCTCTGTCTCAAAAATAAATTAATAAAAACATTTAAAAAAAAAAATTTTTTTTTTTAAAAGAAGGTGTGGATGATGACAGACCTACCTGATAGGGTCGTTAAGGGTTAAATGAGGTAATAATAATACATGTAAAAGGCAGCCAACCCACAGGGGCACCATTGGGTTGTTTTTTTGTTTTTTTAAGAGTTTTAAGTAACCTCTACACCCAATACGGGGTTGAACTTACAACCCCCAGATCAAGAGTCACATCCTCTGCTGACTAAGCCAACAGGTGCCCCTGGATATTTTACATTTATTACATTTATTTCAAAAGAAACAGCAGTGTGGGACATCTGTCAAACACCTTGGGAACTACTAGCTTGAGGTAATTCATGGTTGCTACATCTTATCACACGACATTCCTTTCAATAATGCCCCGTCTTTTCGAAGCTGGTCTTCTGTGATGGCTGTGATAAAAAGCAAGTACCATGTGAAAAGCCATGTGGGCACCCAGCTAAGTCTGGGAACTGTGGCTCTGCACACTAGTGAGCTTTCAACAGGAGCTGTTTTCATTGTCCTCTCCGGAGAAGTTCCAGAGAGCGATAGAAACGCAAGAGCTGGGGCTCAGCAGAGCAGGTGGGGCTCGGGTGAGGGTGGGGCGCTCCTGCACAAGAAGTGAGGTCCGTGAGCAGAGAGCCCAGAGAAGAATGTGGTACGGTGCACACAACGGGGCACTGGAGAAGGCAGAGGGGGCCACTGTGTGGGAGGAGAAACCACAGAGGGGTCAGCGTGGCAGAAGTGAAGAGCAGACCGTTGGGGAGTAGACTGGACTCCCACTAGAGGGAGGAGGAGTTCAAGTGTGGCAGGGAGAGTGGGAGTCCATGCAGGAGTGAGAAGCGAGGGCAGCAGGGGTGGCACTGTCACCGGGTAGTCTTGATACAGACCAGGGGATTGAACTCTGTCTCCGGTGGAAGGTCACACACTCAGTGTTGAGCTGTGTTTGGGGAGTGGCTTTTTCTTGTCGTGTTTGCGTGCTTGTGCGTTGGCTCATCGTTGAATCCCGCTTTCTGAGAAGGGGTAGCGAAGTCATCTGGTAACGTCTTGATGATTTCCCCCTGGGATCATCCTGTGGAGGGGAAGCTCTCGTTTATGCCGGTAACATTTCAAAGACACCTTACTCTGGGTTTTGCTAAATCACTAAAAGCCCATTCGCTGCCATTCAGAATAATATCTGTGATGTTGCCGCTCCAGAGGCACACCTTCAGTTATCTGTATGTTTCCAGAATGTTCATACTTCCTGTAAGCAAGCCAAGGCCAGCCAGGTGGCCTTGTGTCTGGCTCACTCAGGCGTTGTTGCTGATGGAGTAGCACAGTGAAGTCTGAGCCGTGGTTAGACTCGTGGCATTGCATGTGTCCTCTCGCTGCTGACACTGAAGCTGAGGAACAGCATCGATATGGGAAAAGTCAGCCGCTACCCTCTACTGAGTGCCTGCCGTGCGCCAGTGTCTCTTAGGCATCTGACCTCTCGGACTGTCTTGACTGATAGGAGAAGCCGAGAAGACAAGACGAGGATTTTAGCATAGGTCTCCTTAACCCCAAGCCTGTACTTTCTCAACTCTTACCACGTGCCCTTCTGAAGCCTCAGGAGATGGTTGTCCGGTGCCATGTGCCTTCATCGCAGCCAACGGTAGGTTCTGGGGTAAAGGAAACCAATGCGGCGGCTAGCGTCTCAACTAGTGTCTGAGATTCGTCCCGCTGAGATGTACAGACCTTGTTTGTAAGTCGAATGTGATGAAGCGCGGACAGCTGGGGCTCACACACGGCCGTCCCGGGTCCTTGTCCTAGTCTGCTGCTTAACCAGCTGTGTTCTCTGGCGATGCTTCCTCCCTGCTCATTTGTAAAATGCAGCTGTGTACACACGTAACACGCTCCGCACAGGCCCGGCTCCGGAAACAGCTGCGGTTGCACTTACTGTTGCTTCTGTCCTAAGTTCTTCAAAAGCAGAAAGCAAGCTTGAAAACATCTTTCTTAAGCTGTTTTTCTCAACCGGTCATTTCACATGACCTCAATGAAGCAAGGAGACGATGCTTTTATGGTTTTCTTTGGCTTTGCTTCATAATATAACACCCACCTGATAGGAAGCAAACTCTGCAGTTATCCCACCTGTCTGGGCAACAGTTAAGATCTAGAAAGAAAACAGCGTTTCCAAGGAGTAAAAGCCAGCACCCTACAGCTCACTGGAGCGCTTCCTGGGCGGGGGAAGGAACGCTGGCCAGAGAGGCGTCGCCGGACCTCCCTGACCCTGTTCCGTTCCTGTTCCGTTCCCTGACCCTGTCCCTGGGCCAGAGCGAACATACCTGGCCCACCTCACTTGTGGGGGTGCCCTGAAAATCAGATGAGGGAGTGGAGGGGATTCACACTCCTCCCCTTTGGCACACAGTCCTGAGACTTTGTTATCCATCCTGTACGTATTCTGCACAACGTAAGTTGTGCCGGGCACGCGCCAGGTGCTATGGATTAAAGATGAGTAAGTGCAGTGCCAGCGTCCTGCCAACTCCGAGCTTTGGGTGTAGGAAGAGGGGTCGGAAAGTATTCAGTGCGTCGAGCCCCCCGCAGGCACGTGCCGAGTGCCGAGGGAGCACGGGGGGAAGCCTGGGGTGCCAGAGAAGGTTCCCTCCAGCGGCACGTGTCATCTGAACCAGATCTCAGGGCCAGCTAGGAGTTATCAGGTGGAAGTGAGGAGTGGGCTTTCAGGCAAGGAGTGAAAGATGCGTGTGAAGGGACTGAGATGCCAGGAGGCAGAGGATGTTCAGAGAAGCACAGAAGTGCGCACGCGTGTGTGCGCGTGTGTGAGGTGGAGGCAGCAGAAGGTCGGGAGAAACCGTGTGGAAGGAGGAAGCATTGCTGCACCTGCCTCCGAGGACGGGGCGGTGGAGCTGGGGGAGCGATCGTAAGCCGCGACCGCAAGAGTCTAGCTGTGGTTTCAAATGCGTCCCGAGCGCTGCACCAGGCGTTCGTCGGTGGTATTTCGGTGAGTTTCCACAAGAACCCGGTGAGGGGTAGACGTTCTCCTCTCCGTCTCCCAGAAGCAAGCTCAAGGGAGCGAAGTAACCTGCCCAGGGCACAGTCCTGTTCAGGGGCAGAGCGGGACTCTGAACCCACGATCTTTGTGATTGTGGGGCCCGTGCTCCTTCCGTTACACAGAGAGGATGTCTGCCTTCCACCCAGTGGTGTGCCGTGAGAGATGGCGCGAGTGCAGAGTGCGTTTTAGGAAGATTTCCATTCAGAACGGTTCAGGTAGAAGCTTTGCTGTGAAAACCTTACTTCTCTGGCACCCTCTCCTTTAGCCAGATCAGATTTAGGGATCTCGGTCAAATTAGTTCAGGAGAACATCAGGTGGTATTGTGGTTACAGGCGTGGGCTCCGAAGCCAGACCGGCTGCGTTTGGACGCTCGCCCCGCCACTCCTGCATGTCTGACCCTGCATCTCGGTTTCCTCATCTTTAAAATGGCAGGAATGGGGCGCCCAGCTGCCTCAGTCAGTTGAGCGTCCGACTTCGGCTCAGGTCGTGATCTCACGGTTCGTGAGTTCAAGCCCCGCATCGGGCTCTGTGCTGACAGCTCGGAGCCTGGAGCCTGCTTCGGATTCTGGGTCTCCCTCTGTCTCTTCCCCTGACCTGCTCGCTCTCTCTCTCTCTCTCTCTCTCTCTCTCAAAAATAAATAAACATTTAAAAAAAATTTTTTTAATGGCAGGAATGGGGCGCCCAGCTGCCTCAGTCAGAAGGGCATGCAACTCTCAGTCTTGGGGTCATGAGTTGGACCCCCATGTTAGGTAGAGAGATTACTTTTAAAAGTTAAAAAAAATTTTAAATAAAATGGCAGTAATAATGGAATTTACCTCACAGGGTTGTTGCAAGGTTTAAATGAGTTTCTAGAGGTAAAGCTGTCCTACAGCACCTCCTATACGACATTAGTGTTAATGAAGCACTTGTGTTCTTGTCATCAGCAGAAGAAAGCCAAGTTTTATTTTTAAGATTCATAAGTTATGTTTTGCCTTAATCCCCAAGTGTTTTAGCCTTTAAAAGTTCTTAAACCAGAGTCTTGGGTGGGCTTGAAGAGGGATTTTCATCAGATTGTCAAAGAGTTCTATTTCCCAAAGGAGTTAAACATGACTACTTTATGAAAAGCATTAAGAAGTTTACTCTTTGAGGGATTCCTGGATGGATCTGTCGGTTAAGTGTCTGACTCTTGATTTTGGCTTAGGTCAAGATCCCAGGGTCATGGGGTTGAGCCTTGCATTGGCTCTGTACTGAGCGTGGAGCCTGCTTGAGATTCTCTCCCTCCCTTTGCCCCCTCCCCCACTGGCCCTCTCTCTTTCTAAAAAGAAAAAAAAGTTACTCTTTGAAAGGTCTTGATACAGCGATACATGTCATCAAACACTTAAAAGGAGGTTCTGGCTGCAAAATTACAACATTGTGAGTCAGACTGAGTGGATCTGTTGGCAGTCATCTGCTACTAATAATAAAGTATCCAAGTTTTTGAAATACTAACATTTTATTAGGGGGAGTCCATATTGTTCCCGATGTAACCACTGTGATCCACTTGCAATAGTGTATGTTTTCTTGCATTAGGAAGTCTAGAGTGGAATTACTGGCCTTGTATCTGGAGTCACATGGAAATATTTTGTGTGCATAGAGATCATCCATTATTTGTATATTTCTAACTACTCAACTACATTTAGAAAAATCTTTGTGCCCTGGAAAAAGTTTAACTGTTAAGTTTGCATTCCGAACTTTAGGTCCACAGACAGGAGTTGCATTTTGCACAGTGGTTAGGTTCTAAGGTCAGCACCTAAGGTGGGAATTGTAAGTAGTTCAGGTTCCCTGAAAACCCCTCAGGAAGGCTAGCTTCACAACCAAAAGCTGACAGACTGCGGGTCCAACAGAACGTCAGCCCAGTGCAGCTGGGTTCTTCCCGGCACCGGGCGAAGTCATTGGCGTAGGCTCAGAAGCCATAATTATTATTTTTTCAATTACGTTAGCTACACGTATCAGAATCACACTTGGGTAGTGAGTTGTGCACACCGAAAGAGACATACAGGAGTTCTCCAGGACAAGCAGGTGTATGTTCTTTGTCACACTCGCTCCAAGGAATAGGTTCGTAGCATAGAATCACCCCAACTAATCAGTCAATCCATCTCTCTCTCCCTCTCTCTCTCTCTCTCTCTCTCGCGCGCGCGCGCGCGCGCGCGCTCATAAATGGCCAAATATAGAACTTACATGAACTCCTGTCTATGTAGTGCCCCTCCATTGTATCTGGGGCCCAATAAAGGGGGATTTGAAAGAAGGGAGCGTTAGTTAAAAACCTTGGAACGTTTGGGGATATGAAGCTGCTCCTAAATTACTAACCAAACGCAGCACCCAGAACTCACTTCTGTCGCGTCTCTAAACAGGACTGGCTTCACCAGTAGAATACTAAAAATAGGACCTTCACTATTTAAATGAAACTGTTAAACTAAAGGCCTTGCTGCTATTTTCTTTACCTGATTTAGGCCAGATGATTTCACTTTATCATCCTTCTCCAAAATTCCCTGTTTTTAAAAAAAGCTTGTATTGGCCTTTTGGATGCTACAACTTCTATTTTGAAAGATACAGAGGGAATAGAAAAGAACTTATAGTAGTTTTCCATGGGAGCATAACAAATTACCGCAGATTTAGCAGTGTGCAACGACATCCACTGTTATCTCCCAGTTCTGTACCTCGGAAGTCCAGATAGGGCTCAGCTGGGCTCTCCGTCTCTCCCAACACTGAATCAGGGTTTGGGCCAGAACTGGGTCCTTCCCTGAGGCGAGCGAGGGCTCCTTCCTCTTCAGGTTGTTGGCAGTTTGTTCATGTTGTCGGCAGTATTCCGTTCTTTATAGTTGTAGAACTCATGGCAACCTCTTTTCCTAAAGTTCAAGGTCAGTAGGAGAGTGTCTGATGTTGTGTCTCATCCCTTTCAAGGGCTCACCTGACTGACCGTGATAAGTCAGGCTGAGTCAGGATGGTCTCCCTTTTGATTAACTAAGATTCAACGGGACCTAAACTAGTGTGCAAAGTCCCTTTTGCCATACAACGTAACAGTCACGGGAATGATAGCCCGTTACATTCACCAGTCCTACTCACGCTCACAGGGATGGCACTATACGGGGCATGTGCACCAGGGGGCAGGAATCTTGGGAGCCGTCTTGGAATTCTGCCTGCCACAGAAATAATGCTGTCATAACGTTACTGCATACCTACTGAAGTGCCACATACTGTTTGATTGATTCCCACCTTTGAGTTAAAATGGTATTATCCAAGTTTTACTCACAGGGAAACTAGAGCTCAGGGAAATGAAGCAGTCTGTGTTGCTAACAGATAGTATGGTCAGGATTCTGAACTACATCAGTTAGCATCCAAAGCCCAGGCTCTGGTTATTTTGTCACATTATCTTGCTAAATCCTGTCACTCCTTCCTCCCTGCTTGTGGAGGTATCACAATACAGTAAAGAATAAACATGCTTCGAGTAACACAAAGCAATTTGTTGAAGTGAGAGAGGTTCATCTTACATTGACTACCAAAGAATTGTTTTCAGTTGTTTACCTGCTTCCCACATTGGACCGCAAGAATGTGAATAATAAAATAATGATAAACTACAGCTAACAGGAAAAGCAGGATCAGGGAAATTATAACACTAGAAATCAAAACCAGAGGAACAAAACAAACAGATTTGGCTCTTGGCTTTCTGGTCCCAAAGTAAAGGGAAATAATATGATTCTTCTTTTCAAAGATGAGAAAAATAGACGCTCCAGGAGAGGTAAAGATTTTCTTAGCACATAGTTCTCAAACACATAACGTGGGATTGTATATAGGTGAATGAAGGGCTTTACAAGTAATTATCAAGTAGCTGCAACAACCTGAAAGATCTAGAAATGATTTAGCCTGTGGTTTTTACCTTCTAAAGTAAAACCGGGGGTGCCTGGCTAGCTCAGTCAGTAGAGCACGTGACTCGATCTCGGAGTTGTGAGTTCCAGCCCCACTTTGGGTATAAAGATTACTGAAAACTAAAATCTTTTAAAATAAAAGTAAAGCCGATATGTATTAATTAAATACTAAGTATCATTAAAAATGAAATATAATTAAAAGCTATCCTGTTTAGGAAGCTGGTTAGTGGTTCCGAACTGTTCCCTAGATGGAAAAGTATAGGTCTCTTTTCTGGTTTGTAACTCAACTTGTGTTCTAACGAAGTCTCCCCCGTTCTGTTTCCACGTGACACCAGCCAAAAAAGAAGAACATGTCTGCCTACCAGGTGTTCTGTAAAGAGTATCGTGTGACCATCGTGGCTGACCATCCAGGTATAGGTAAGGACATTTCTCATCCTCAGCTTTGTTCTGTCCGTCTTTATCTCAGAAACAGTGCAGTGAACTCAGCCAGTCAGCAGGCAGCTTCTTCCTGTGGTACTAAAATACCACAAAGCTCATGTTTTTCCCCCCTCGGTTCTGAAGTCACTTGAGGTTCTGTCTTAGTCCACCCGTCCCTAAAAGAGATAAGCTTTCTGTTTATATCCCTTAAAATGAGAAAACGGGAAACTGAATAAAATCAAATGTTAGGGAGCCCTGCACATACACCTGCAGTTGTTCGCTGCCGTGATTCCCCGGCTGACCTTTCCCTTTGGCCCCTGGGTGTGAGTTACAGCGAGGCGACTTGCATTGCTGCTGTTTGTCTCTGTGTCAGAAGTTAGCGAGGTGAGAGAAACACTCCGCCACAGACCTTGACAAGTCACGTAACCTCCGCAGATCTCATTTGCCTGATGGGTACAGTGGCTTCACAACCTTCTCATCAAGGTTGTTGTGAGGCCCACGTGAAGCACCGTAGCAGATAGGAGCCCTTTATAAAGCATGACCTTGCTGTGCCGATGGAAGGGCAGCGTTACGCTTCTCAAGGGTTGCTTCTGGGCTGCTCGAGGGAAATTCCTCTTTGGTTCTCCGCTCTCAAAACTTGGTAAAAATCTAACGTTTTCTGTCAAATTCTACACAACACATCTTCTTTAACCCAAGTTGATAAGCTCTGTATAATGAGGTCAAATTGAAAGACCCCCGAAAGAGGCTGAAGGGATAGATCTCTGGAGAATAGGTGTGTGAGAATTTGAGCCTATCTCATGACCACCCAGTAGCCCCTTCCTTCCCTAGAGAAAAGAATCAAGACAAGTGTTGGGGTTTTAGTGTGGTTTTCTGAAAGAACCTTGTGCTATTTAAATCTGAGCTGGGAAATCCTTCTAGTTTTTGCTCTTATCAATCTTCTGTTTGATTTATAGTCCAACCTTTACTGTGTCGCGTTTTTTGCCCTTTCATGCCAGACTTCGGGGAACTCAGTAAAAAACTGGCTGAGGTGTGGAAGCAGTTGCCAGAAAAAGACAAACTGGTAAGTACGCTTTCGTACGAACGCAGTTTTCATTGCTTTGTGCCTTGCAAAATATGTAATTCTTCTGTAGTCCATCAAGCCAACAGTGAAAATGGTGAAAAAAAATTATAGATCAATAGAAAATGGTTTGGCAGGGGCGCCTGGGTGGCTCAGTCAGTTGTGCGTCCGACTTCAGCTCAGGTCATGATCTCATGGTCCGTGGGTTCGAGCCCCACATCGGGCTCTGTGCTGACAGCTCAGAGCTTGGAGCCTGCTTCGGATTCTGTGTCTCCCTCTCTCTCTGCCCCTCCCCTGCTCATGCTCTGTCTCTCTCTGTCTCAAAAATAAATACAAACATTAAAAAATAAAAAATAGGGGCGCCTGGGTGGCGCAGTCGGCTAGGCGTCCGACTTCAGCCGGGTCACGATCTCGCGGTCCGTGAGTTCGAGCCCCGCGTCAGGCTCTGGGCTGATGGCTCGGAGCCTGGAGCCTGTTTCCGATTCTGTGTCTCCCTCTCTCTCTGCCCCTCCCCCGTTCATGCTCTGTCTCTCTCTGTCCCAAAAATAAAAAAAAAATAAAAAAAATAAATAAAAAAATAAATAAATAAAAATAAAAAATAAAAAAAAATTAAAAAAGAAAATGGTTTGGCAGAGGACATTAACACTGGCTGGTGCCAGTTTACTCTAGTGTGGATTTAACTGCAGGGAGGCTATCTTTTCTAGCCTCATCTAGTTGTTTTCCAGCAGCCTTCCATTTGAGCCAAAAGATGACCTGAGTTGGGGAGTGATGAAGGGTTAAAAGAGAATCTAAGATCAGACCCCTTTCCTGCAAACAGCCACTGGTCAGTAAAGGTCCGAGAACTGAGGAAGGTCATCTGCATCATGGTTACTGCAAATGAGAAAAATATGGGCTGTGTTTACTAGGTGAGTGGCTTGCAGGCCATCATCCTCATCAGCCAATACCAAATAATATACCCTCCTATCAGGAAGCCGGCAACACAATGATAACTAGTTCTACTGAAATCATTCACAGTCACTTTTCAACTGGGTGATGTGAAGGTTGGTCTAGGAACTAGAATTACCGTCTTTCTTTACAGCACAGCTCATCTGGGTGAAGCAGTGAAATTATTGTCACCTGGGTAGGTTATCTTTACTTTCTGTTTTCCGTGTCCTTGTCATCCTGTTATTGGCATTGCCAACCAGCAGGTCAGAAGAACTATTTGGACCACATGGACATCATACCGAGCCAGGTGTTTACCCTATGATTTTCCATTTCGACCTCCGAGTGATCTCAAATCTCTGCTGAGACCTAACCATTAGCATGAAGGAACGTTTGCAGTCCTGTACTTAGGTATCACTGTGGTCACCATCTGAAGCCTGTTTGGTAACCCTCGGCGTAAAAGTTAGCATTAAGAGGTGCCTGGGCGGCTCAGTCAGTTGAGCATCCAACTTCCACTCAGGTCATGATCTCACAGTTCGTGAGTTCAAGCCCCGCTTCGGGCTCACTGCTATCAGCATTGAACCTGCTTCGGATCCTCTCTACCACCCATCCCCCTCAGCCCCTCCCCTACTCATGTTCTTTCTCAAAAATAAACATTAAAAAAAAAAAAAAAAAGTTAGCATCAACCCTCTGTCTGCCCCCCTCCAGGATTTCCTTTCCCTTTCTTTTCTTCATTCTCCCCTTCCGTGACTGCTTTCCCTTGTATGTTTTGTCTGGATTCATTTATCGTAACTTACTTTGCCCTGATCTGATTGCAGATTTGGAAGCAAAAAGCTCAGTATCTGCAACACAAACAGAACAAAGCAGAAGCTACAACTGTGAAAAGAAAAGCCTCCTGCTCGGAAGTTCCCATGAAAGTAAAAGGTAGGGGCTCCGACCTCTTTTCCTGAGAGCATGGTGAATTTTGCTTCCTAACCAGGAAATTGGGAGTGCAGCCTATATCAGAAGCAGATCTTGATACCCACATATTATCACTGAATATTATAGATTGCAAAAAAAAAACAAAATTAGAAAATATAAATCAGAAGTCAGCAAACTTTTTCTATAAAGGGGCAGGGAGTAAATATTTTAGATCTTGTGAGCCATAGGCACTCTCTGTCACATATTCTCCTTTATTTTTTCTACAACCATTTAAAAATGTGAAGCCATTCTTAGCTCACAGGCTATGCAAAAACACGTACAGATTTGGCCCACAGTGCACAGTTTTGCTAAGGCCTGGTATAAGTCGTAACAGGGGGACATCAGGAAGAAGATTTTTGTGGTGTTCCAGGCCATGGGTAAGCTTTATCTCTCTATTTTGTCTCTGTTCTCAGCTTCCTCTGCAGGAGTACTGTCTCCCCAGAAGAAATCCCCACCCACCACCATGCTGTTACCAGCCTCGCCAGCCAAAGCCCCTGAGACAGAGCCCATTGATGTCGCTGCTCATCTACAGCTGCTGGGAGAGTCCCTAAGCCTCATTGGACACCGCCTGCAGGAAACCGAGGTGAGTGGCACTATAAGCATAGCTCCAGTTTCTGGTACGATGTGAATCTGTTTGCTCCTTCCATGTGCACCCAGCGAGCAACTACTACTCTTTTGTGCGAGATTATGCCAGGTGCTAAGGACAGAGTGACAAGATACGTCCTCGTGAAAACCCCTAGAGATAAGGAATCTACTGGCTGTCAAAGTCTACCCTTACCCCATCCTATTGAACAATGGCACAAAAAGAAGTTAGGTATTCTATGATTTTTTTTTCCCAATTTTTATTGAGATACAATTGGTCTATAATCCTGTATTTTGATTTTTTAAAAATGCAGTGGAAAAAGTGAATACAAATCCCATGGAAGTTTTGATCATTGGTACTTCTAAGAGAGTTTCAATTTTTCTGCACAATTCCAGTAAGGTCTTAAATAGAGTAAATTGTATAGGGGATTAAGGCTTCCTCTACTTCTTTGAAAATAAGTAGCAAATAGGGAAATTGAGGTTCTCAAGCTCTTTATTACTGCGTGCTTGAATTATACAGTGCTGTGTGCCCTAGGGAGATCTTTGTCCTTTTAAGCTTCAATTTCAAAATCACTTAACCTGAAAAGCTGTCATGTTCCATTTCTATTACCATATTCAATTTCTAATCATATTACCCCCTTGGCTAACCCAGTCGTGTAGTATTTCACTTTTCCACTGGGTCCTGATAGGACATTTCAGCAAAGAAATCAGTCTCCACTACTAAAGCCATAAAAATCAGTGTAGGAATATAAAACTATTCACTTGCTTCTCTGTGGAAGTTGAACAGTTATTCAACAAATAAAATGCCAAAGGCCGCAAAAGATGAAGGTTACCTAAGTTTTTTGGCTAGTTTTAATAACTTAGCAGATTTCAAAACAACTGGGGTATTTTCATATAGACTCAGATATTTAAATGGATGTAGATACTTCAAGAGTAAAATGTTCTGGGATCCTTACTTATTTTTCGTATTTAATCATTCTCAATTTCCTAAAGAGTTAAAAATAAAAATGATTTGTTTTATGCACCTTCTGTATTCCAGACTTCCCCTGGTATTTCCATTTAGTTTAGAAACTATTTGTTGAGTACCTAGGCATTATTTCAAAAACTTGTGGGGATAGGGGCACCTGGGTGGCTCAGTCAGTTGAGCATCTGACTTCATCTCAGGTCTTAATCGCATGGTTTGTGAGTTCAAGTCCCACGTCAGGCTCTCTACTGTCAGCACAGAGCCCACTTCAGATCCTCTGTCTCCCTCTCTGTGCCCATCCCCTCCCTCCCTCCGTCTCTCTCTCTCTCTCTCTTTCTCAAAAATAAATAAACATTTATTTAAAAAAACAAAAAAAACTTGTGAGAGTAGAAAATCTGACTTGCTTCCTGATGGTTTCCGATCATCAGGAAACTTACAGTCTCACTGGAAAGATAGAACATACATATAGTTAGCAATTAAGGGGCACGGGGGTGGCTCATTGAGTTAAGCATCTGACTCTTGATTTCAGTTCAGGTCATTCGTGATCTCATGGTTCGTGTGTTTGAGCCCTGCATTGGCTCTGTGCTGACAGCACGGAACCTGCTTGGGATTCTCTCGCTCCCTCTGTCTCTCTGTCCCTCCCGTCTCGTGATCGATCTCTCTCTCTCTCTCTCTCTCTCTCTCTCAAAAATAAATAAATAAATAAACATTTAAACAAAAACAAGCCAGCTTCTGTGAGCAGCTGCTTTGAAAAAGTTACACATACATGGTGACCAGAGAAGGGGAAGACTCAGTATGCCTGGGTGGCTCAGTCAGTTAAGTGTTCGACTTCAGCTCAGGTCATGATCTTGTGGTCCATGAGTTCAAGCCCCATGTTGGCCCCTATGTTGACAACTCAGCACATGGAGCCTGCTTCAGATTCTGTGTCTCCCTCTCTCTCTACCTCTCCCCCACTCACGTTCTATCTCTCTCTCTCTCAAAAATAAATAAAACATTAAAAGTGGGGGGGGGGGAGAAGACTTGTGCAGGTTCTCTAGCCCCCTTTATGTAACAGTCTTATTGAGATACAATTCACATACCTTAAAGTTCACCTTCTGAAACTGTAGAATTTAGTGGTGTTCAGTATATTCACAGAACTGTGGCCCCATCACTACCATCTAATTCCAGAACATCTTTGTTACTCCCGAAAGGAGTCACAAGTCTGATATTCTAATTTTTTCCTAACGTAGTACATCACAATGGGCATACATCAAAATGACGTGCCACCTGAAACTACATACCACACTTCAAGGAACACTGGTGTCTACAAGTCACTCATTTATAGATGGGACACCAGGGGCCTAATAACGTTAAGTGACGATTACAAGTTGACACTCTGGCAGAGCCCAGCGTGCCTCACTCCTGACCTTGTCTCCCTGAGGCCAGCTGATGCGGTGAGAGAAGCTAGAGCCCAGTGAGAGTCAGGGAGAGTCAAGAGGGATTTTGTGAAAGGGAGGTGCTCTTCCAGCAGGGATCTGGAGGGTTTTGTTTCCTGGAGACGTCGGAGAGAGACCTTCCAAAGCCAGAAAACAGTGCGCATCTCTGTTGCTTGGAATCGGGGTCTTCTACAGAGATGGATGAAAGGAGCCCCCCACTCCCACTTTAACCAGGTCTTCTAGCTGGTTTATATATCGGGACTCCACATCTGGGGTTTTTGTAAGTTTTTCATTTAAATCCCAGTTAATGAACATGCAGTGTAATATTAACTTCAGGTGTACAATATAGTGATTCAACACTTCCGTACATCACCCGGTGCTCATTGCAAGGGAGCTCCTTAATCCCCTTCCCCTGGTTCACCCATCCCCCCCCCCCCCCCCCGCCCACCTCCCCTCCAGTGACCAGCGGTGTGCTCTCCATAGTTAAGAGTCTGTTTCTTGGTTTACCTCGCTCTCACTCTTTTTTTTCCCCCTTTGTTCGTTTGCTTTGTTTCTTCCATGTCAGGTTTTATTTGAAAAAAGGGTTTTACTGCTAAAATGATGACAATTTAGACCATCCTACACGTAAGATGGAGGAAGCCTGAAAATTAAGGCCGTAGCCCAAATTACAGAAGGTTTGGACGCTCTCAAATCTTTATTCTCCGCTATGGAGGAACCGCAGGGATTTTTGTTGGTTTGTTTTGAGTAGGGAGGGATGTGATCAGCGCTCTCATTTGGTTTTCTCTGAAAGTATCTTCTGTTTTAGATTGGGAGTGACACCTGACTTGGGGAGAAGTTGTGTAACTGTAATGCAGTCCAGACATGACAAAGACTTGAATTAAGTCAACACATATTTATTGAGGGCTTGCTCTGTGCAGAATACCAGCAGCTATTGAGAAGATATGAAAAGGAATATGACAGGGTTCCTGCCCTCAAGTTGCTTATAATTCATTAGGAGAGTCCGACATAAAACATCAGCTATAATTACCTGTAGGGCAAAAGTAATGGAATAATATTATTAATTGCTAACTGGTTGATTGCTTACTCAGCCAACTTTGGTTCAAAGGGCTTTAAATCGATTCTTTCATGTAATTCACACTGCAGCTTTGTAGGGAGAATTTTTGTTCCCTCTCTTTTACAGAAGAAAAAAACAGATGTATGTAGAGAGACTAAGTAACTTGCTCTGGAGTTGAGCCCCTAAGTGCTAAAACAGAGGCCTGAATTCGGTGGCGCAACTCAAGGTCCACGCTCTTAACCCCTTGCTGCACAGCCCCCCTTGCAAGGAGGAGAGGGGAGGGAAGAGTGGGCGATGGCAAGGCCTTGAGACTGGACAGTTGTGTGAGTGGTGGTGACCTTAGCAGAGAAGGGGTGCTAGGAGGAGGGCAGGCAATTTCTCTTTACGGCATGTTGAGATTTGGAAACATCCAAACTGAGAGACCTAGCAGGCAGCCAGAATGCAGTTTGGGAGACGAAGATGTGGGTAATAATGGTAATAATTACTGATACTTTTTGAACACTTACCATGTACCAGGCACCGTTCCAAGTACCTTGTACCTGTTATCTCCCTCAATCTCCTCTGCGCAGGCTATTTCATGGGCACAGCATAGGAAGCATCTTGCCCCAGGACAGAAGCAGTGCGTAGGGGACCTGTCGGTCCTGAGCCCACAGCTCCTTCTCTGAAGGACTGTGCTGTGTCCCTGGCTGACATAGCCTCACAGGGCTTCTAGTTAAAGCAGATGATACAAGAGCTAGGCAGGGGCATTGCAGCAAGCAGTCTTATTTCTTACCTATTTGAATCACAGACAGACATTATGCATTGGGCAAGATGTTAAAATTTGAAATAAACCCCATTCACTTCTTTCTGAGGGTGAACAACTCAACCCAGAAAAGTGGGATCATCAGCTATCAAAAAGCCACGTCCGTGGAGAAGTGTGCGTATGTTTGTGTTAAATGTTAATGCGTAGGGCTGTAGACCTCTCAGTTCTCACACTTGAGCTCTGTGGAGTTCATAAGAAAAGTATTTTTGCACACATGACTTCCACAAATCTTCCCAGGAGCTCTCTGGAGTAGGGAAGTCCAAGTGACTAACCCTAGGGTGCACAGAGGGTAAGATGGGGGAGGAACATAGAAAGGGAACTTGGGAATGTATTGTAAAAGTTTTCTTTTTAAACAACTTACAGAGTTCTCAAAGCAGATACCTTCCATTTCTGCTGCAAGTTGCATAGGACGGGCAAGACTTAAAAGAACAATGTGAGGAAACCAACCAGAACGCGGAGGGAGCGTCAGGAGTGGGACTCGATTACAACCTGCTCTCCCTTACTGCTCTCCTTTCAGGGCATGGTGGCTGTGTCCGGCAGTCTGTCAGTGCTTCTGGATTCCATCATCTGTGCGCTTGGCCCCTTGGCGTGTCTGACCACACAACTACCTGAACTGAACGGCTGTCCCAAGCAGGTCTTGGTGAGTTTTCCCTGTTTTCCTTGGCGTTTTTTCAGCCAGACCCCTCAGGAGCCACAGAGGCCCTGCCTTAACAAGCTCTATCGGGCACAGGCTCACAGGCTTCCTGGCAGATGGCGCTCCCTCCGTATATCGGCCCATGAACGTGGTACCGGGTTGCTGAATACATGCTGTGCTTTGCGTGCAACTAGAAAACGTGCCGTTTCCCAAAACAGTCCTTGGGAGAGAAGCATTCTAGCCCCTGAGGGGCCGCACCTCCTGTGTTGCCTATTTGCATGTCTATACACAGAGACGGAAGAGGAGGCTTCTGCTGCTTTTCCACGATGATTAATGGGAAGAGTCAGCAGAAAAGCTCCTAGGGGAGCAGACAGCACGGTGCCAGCTTCACTCTCTAACTCTCGGTTTCCTTTCTCCTCTCTCTCCTCTGAACAAAGAAACAGGTCTCAGGGAACTAAGGTAAAGTACCGTCAGCTGAACCTCTTCCCTTGTTTTGCAGTCAAACACACTAGACAACATTGCTTACATCATGCCTGGACTGTGACCTCGAGGAGTCCCGGGACAGAGACCTCATCCAACCCCATTGCTGGTTTGTGTATATGTGGATGCGCCAGATCACTGGTCTCCGGGTGTAGGTTTTAAATTTTTATATATATATACATATATATATATACATATATATATAATGTACAATATATACATAGGACTGTAACTACTTTGCTTTTAATAATTTTATGAAATGGCAAAGGTTTAGCCAAGAGGAAACCTTGGCATGAATATGGACTTGGGATTCTTTTTTCTCCTGTGGTGGATAAATCTGCCTTAAAAATCAATGTAACTTGGGGGCTGGGGGCTTGTTCTGGGTGCCAAGGGCATCTCTTTATGGACAGCTAAAAATGTGATTTTTTTCCAAACTCAGCTGTACCTCCAGACCCATCACTGACCACTTGCCTTACCTGTCTCACAGTCTGAAGTATAATAGGGAAGATTATGGGAAGATGCCAGTTGACTGAGAGAGTACAAAGCCTTTCAACTTGAAGTGACCTAGGCAGGAGGTGATAAAATCGTTCCCATCTTCCAGTCACTGCAGTGGCTTAGGTGAACTTCATAGGGGGTTCATTCCGTTTCCTGCTCTACCGGTGTCTGTGTCTCAAAATTTATTGTAATCATTGGTACCATTAGCAGCCTCAGTAGGGGCCGAGGAGTTACGTGAGCCCCAGCAGCGTGAAACACCTTGGAGAGGGTAAAGCTGTGACTGCACAAGTTGAACATACATTGTGAGCTGACCCAGAATATTCCATCTGCAGAACTAATTGCTGGTATCTTCCATTGGCAGCATTTGCTTAGCCACCGAGTCCTCACAGGTTTTGCTGCTTAGTTGCTTGATAGTTGTGGAAGATGAACTTGGCCCAGCGTGATTCTTGGGTTCATCCAATTGGCTCCCCTGGTGGGCAGATACCCAGTGTTCTGCATTCCACACATAAGTGAATTGCAAAAAAGTACTCGATTCTCATGTAGGTTTATTTATGTGCGCGTGTGAATGTGTGTTTTAATTATGTGTATTTAACTCTTTAAAATCTCTTAGATTTTAATTTATCCTGTAAATTTCTGTATATATAATTTAATAACAAAAGCCTCCACCAGCAACAGCACGTGGAAGACACAGATTTGTCATTTCTTCCCTCCTTCTTTCTTCTGATCTCCACTGAAAACTCCCAAGTCATTTACATTTTAAGGTATCATGCCTCAAAAAGGAATCATTATGTCAGGATTCTAATTCTTTATAATTCAATAATGTCAAGAAAGTAAAATTAAAAGGAATGTTACCATTCCCAGCTGCCCACTTTTCCAAAGAACCAGACTTCTGCTTCCCAGTTCCGAAGAAGACAGTTGAATGCTTGAGGGTTGTTTTCCAACTTGGTGTGAGGTTCCCTGCCAAAACTAAGCTCCGGGGGAACTGCGCTTTCTTCCCCTGGCCGAGGCACAGCACTACAGCATCTAAGTAGATCTTCGAGGACCCTTCAGCCAGCCTGCATCCTACTTAATCCCTTCCCTTCTCCCCACCCGAGGGGTCGCAGGGCTTTGTTTCCTGAAGGTGCTCTAGATGCTGATTGGCCCTCAGCTCAGAGCCGTGGGGAAGTTTAATTGGGGAGACGGAAGGAAATGGCTGTGTTTGGGAACCAAAATCAAGAAGAGCAGATCTGGGTTTGATTTCTTGTGTCAGACCCTGTGCCACGCCTCATCTGTACCGTGGAAGCTTCCTGTTTGACACAGGGTATCAAGGAGGGGCCTTGAAGACAAGGATTAGTACGAAAGAAGTCAGTCAGTCCTACCATTGTCATTTGTGCACATGAATGAAATCCTGATGAGGACCTGCTTTTTGTTGGTTTGTTTTCCTTTAAAACCCGACCCTATTGTATTTGTATTTAAATTTGTACACATTTGTATGATAATCTGTACCTTGTGGTATTTGGTACTATTAGAGGAAAAACTTTGGATTCAGACCTTCTTGCAGTTTTTATATCATTGTTTTATTTTGTTTTTTAAATAAATTCTAGTGGTTTGATCCAAATCCCATTACAGTTGTATAAAGAAATAAAATTTTGTACTTATATTATTAAAAATCACATTTTTAATATTTGTAGTCCGGTCTCAGGTTATCTTTTCCCTGTTGCTGAGCAAGTTGCTATGAAATTCTAAAACCTGTCATTTTTCACCTATATTGTACCATGATTTTTTTTTTTTTTTTTTTTTTAAGAAAAATCTCTATCTGGAATAGAGGCCAAGTTTCTGATCTTAGCCATTTTTCTAACTTACATCTTGCTCTGTCTCTATTAACTTTTACATTGTACAGTCTCTCGTGTTCTCTCCCTTGCAAACTAAAAACCAGTGACTCTGTAAGAGAAGCTCTATTCACTGGTAAATGAAATTGTGTGTACACTACAGTGTTAGCCTAACTCAAGAAAATATCAGTCGTGTATTAAGGGTCACATCTAAATCCTGTGCTTAACCATGATATATTTCATTGCCGTTTCGGTCCTGTCTTGACCTAATGAATGATGTTGGATAGGTCACTTAGTCTTTATGGGTGTCCAAAGTCCCACCAGTAAAATAGTGTTAAGGTCACTCCTGCCTCCAGGCCTGCGGCCAGCCAGCCTGACATGAATGACTAAAAATACTGTGAACATTTAATATGTGGAGATTTGACCTCTCTAGGTAAAAATTTCAATGTAAAGACAAGGTGTGACTAGTCCTACTAAATAGTGAAATATTCGGTCAATGGGAAGACTGACCTCTTACGAAGAGACTGCAAGAAAGAGACTGAATGACTCTTAAGGAGTGATTTGCATGTTTTCTCACATTCAGTCCTCCCACAAGCCTTCTGAGTATTGTCCCCTTTTACAAATGAGACCAATGCAGAAAAGTGCTTTGCCTGAGGTGGTACAGCTAGTAAAGGGCAAGGCCATAGCAGCACACTGGTACAGCTGAACTGGGCCCCAAGCCACTTGCAAAGTTGGATCGTGTATGGAAGGCCTCAGAATCCTTCTCTGTTACCTACAGTCCTGAGCAAATGGGATTGTACAAAAACTACCTGAAACTCTCATTATTCAGATGTTCTCTCGTCCTGGCTGGCTTTTACTACACAGGCCTCACCTTTCTTGTCGTACTACCGTCTTCCCACTTTGAAGGCAGAGGATCTTGACTTTCATCTAAAAGTACTTGAGGGGCGCCTGGGTGACTCAGTCGGTTAAGCATCCAATTCTTTGATTTCTGCTCAGGTCATGATCTCGTGGTTCATGAGTTCGAGCCCTGCCTCAGGCTCTCTGCAGTATGTCAGTCTTAGGGGACTTAACCATTTTTACCCACAAGCAGGTGTTTGATATCAATATTACTAAAACGTTTAAAAAATTAAAACATATTGTTTACTAAATGAATTTGCTCCTTGCTAGCAAACGCTTTTATTTTATTTATTTTTTTTTAATGAGCTCTACGCCCAACACGGAGCTTGAATTCAGGACCCGGAGAAAAAGAGCCACATGCTCTACTGACTGAGCCAGCCAGGCGCCCCTTAGCAAACACTTTTCGGTTTTTTTAGCAAACACTTTTAAAACATAGTTTTAATCAGTTTTGTACTACGTTTAATGTTTGCCATTTGTATTCCTCTCTGTTGGGTCGACAAATCCACATACTTCTAATTTAAGAGCTATGTAGTATTCTGTTTGCGTGGAATTGATATGATTCCGCTCCCTGTTTTGGAGTATGGGGGCTGTTTCAGCTTTTTTACCGTGAAGGATAAAACTTATGGCTGTTTCATTCTTGTCAATAAAGCCCAAGATCTTCTGCCCACAACCACTTTAAACCAGAGTGGGGCAAGGAGGCAAAAACTTCAGATAAATCACCACCCAACATGGGCACGTGAAAGGCTGCCAATGGAAGAATCCAAAAATGCTAAATACCATGTATGCGACCAAGCAATATGCTCAAATGTAGAAAAACATGGAAGGTGCCTGGCATGGAAGTCACCTTAAATGTATATCCTGCCCTTTATGGTCCAAATACCAAAGGTATTTGATCTAAGGTAGATTGGTTTAAATTTTAATGTTTTAGTCACTGTACTAGACAACAATGGTGAGCAAAGTGGTGACATAGTATCCCAGCCCCTCACAGAGTAGAGGGGAAGGGCATTTGTGAATAGGTCTCCTGGGCATTATTAAAACACTTCAAAGCACAGGAGCACATGACTTCCATAAAGTTTTTATATTGTACAGTAAAGATGTTCAGCCACTGTGTCTGCACAAACAGGTTAACGTAAGGAAGTGATTAAGTCCTAATTTAGGTCTTTCATCATCCCATATCGGTACAATCCATTTACTAGCCTTCCCAATTTAAAAATCACAAACACAGTGATCAATTAAATATTAAAGCACCCTGCAGTAGCCCAAACTACCAAAGCTGTGGTTATTGTGTCTTTTGTAGTGCATGTGATGAGAAGAAAAAACCAACAGATCAGATATGATCTAATGTGTAAGAGCAGTATCTAAAACATGGTACACAGGAGGGTTGAAAAGAATCTGAGAACGAGGAAAGGCCTTTGAAATGCTTAAAATTTTTAACTTGGGGTCCACTGCTGTTTCAGGGACACCAGAAACTCCCTGAAGTTAAATTGTATCTCTGTATTTTTGCTGCATAAAGGCTTGTGGCTTTCTTCAAATTCTCAAAAGAACCTGTGACCTACAACAAAGTTTATACAGTCCTTGGTCTAATTCTAGCATCCAGCGAAAAATGAAAGCTCGCTGTTTGAATCACAGAGTAAATCAATGGCAGAAATGGGTCCCAGGCTCCTCTTGTGAGTACATCTGGGTGCATTCTGCCACTCTGGGCTCTAGCCCGTTCCTCGCTACAATTCATGGAGTTGGTTCTGTGTCAAGGGATCGCAATCCCCTGGTGCTGGCCTCCAATTTGAGGTAAGCGAATGCGGACTGCAAGCAAGGTGCATCTTGCAACAGGGAGGCCCTGACATCAGATAGGAGGAGCTCTGCCAGGGCGGAGAGACAACAGGCCAGAGATGCTGTCAACCCCAGCGTTGGGGGCGTAGTCATAGTGAGGTCCTAACAGCGAAGACACTCGAGTAAGAACCGGTCCGAGCCTGCAGTGTAACCTTACCCAAGTCATTTCCCTGCTCCGAGACCTTGCTTGACAAGCGTAGAGCTTTAGGTCACACCTTTAAAAGGCATTGGGGGCGTGCCCTGTAGAGGCCACACAAAGCCTCCTCATTTGCCCCAACCCTACGTCGTGCGTGACGTCCGCAGGCGCCAGGAGAGCGGCAATGTGGTCGTCGCCCTCCGCCTCGGGGCGCCCGACCCTCCACGTCAGGGGCGGGGCCTGTATCCCACGCTCTACTCCCTACGCCCCGCCTCCACGGGCGCCTCCTCGCGGACCGTCGGGCGCGTCACGTGACGAGTCGGCGGCGCTGGCGGTTGCTGTCAGCTGATTCCCCCGGTTGGTGGCTGGGGCAGCCGCGGCGATGGACTTTCTCCTGGGGAACCCGTTCAGCTCTCCGGTGGGACAGCGCATCGGTGAGTCCCCGGAGCCCCGCCGCAGGGCCCTGAGCACGGCCTGGGTCCCCCCCGGGCGCTTCCAGGTCCCAAGTCACCCTCCGGAGGGACGCTGGGAGGGGAACTAGGCTGGCGTGTCTCTCCCGGACCTGTCCCCGCCCAGTCTCCCGCCCACCTTGATTGACAAAAGCCCTGGTCTATCGGGAAGCCTCGGCTTGTGATGGATGCCTACGGCAGCCAATAGCTAGAAAGAGAGGGCGGGTCCGGGCGGCCGCGTCTCAGCCAATGTGAGGCTGATGGGGTCCCGAATCCCGGGAGAAAGTTTTGGGGGTTGAAGGGTCTGCGTGGTTTTGCAGTCCTTGAGCCCCTCGCCTGTCTCCCTCATCGCTCCCCTAGCCCGGGTCGCGCCGCCTGGGCTCTTGCCGTCTCTTTCCTGGCTCGCCCGACTCTCTGGACACGGATACCGGAGAAGGGTTAGAAGTCCATTCTCCCAGGATCAGGAGACTGGGGCTTGGCGTCTGGGCGAGCAACTTGCGGGGACGCGGCCAGGCAGCCCTGCTGCGCCCGGGGCCCGGCCAGACGCTGGCGAACCCGCGAGACCAGCAGCAAGGCGACCGCACAGTCGCAGACTCCACGAGCTGGAAGCGATCTCAGGAGCCACCTGATTCCGCCTCCCTCATTTCTCAGTACTCGGCTGGGCCGGGCACCCTGGCCGGAGGCACAGGCTTACTCAGCCCAGGTCTCCTGACTCTCCTGCGCCCTGTTGACGGGAGACTGACTTACTAGCTCCGTGACGTTGCCTCCCGTTTCCTCGCCTGTGATTAAGGATGTATTAATGGTCCCTGCTTCCGTGGGGTTGTTGTGAAGGCTAAACTCGTTAATAATTGTAAAGTACTTAGAACCGTGCCTGGCATATGGCCACTGCTATATAAAAGAACGTGGTGATATTTATCATCCTTGTTACTGAGATACCACCAAGTGAGGGTGGGGAATCCCTGGAAATGGCTGGTTCCGTAGGTACTTCTTGGTCCCAATACTGGAAGGAACCCCAGGCCGTGGCCCAAACAGCTAACGCTTCTCCAGGGACTGTCTGGATGTGCCTTCTTGCATCAGGAAACTGGCCAGTACTGTGAACGTCTTCCTTCATCTTCTTGATGGTCTTTAGCATGAAGTCTAGACTGGGAAAATTGGATCTTTTAGACAAGCTTTCCATACTGGCTGTCCTGGAAGCCAAACCTCACTAAGTCCGTCAACCCGGCTCAGCAGTATAATAGGCACCATGGCGGTGTGTGGCTCTTCTGAGGTTTTGTAATCAAATTTCTCCCAAGAGGAGGCTGGCATTCCGGGATTTATTTATACACCAGAGAGCTCCTGGACCAGAGAGAGGAAGCTGTCCTCCCAGGAACACCCTCCCCGCTCCCTGCCACCCACACCTCCCAATGAGTCATTGTTCTGGAGCTGAAAAGCTCTCCTCTCCTCTTAATTTCTCCAGCAACAGATACCACCACTTTCATCACATGCCAAGTTTGAGACTTCCTACCTAAAAAAAAGTCGGAGGGGCGCCTGGGTGGCTCAGTCGGTTGAGCGTCCGACTTCAGCTCAGGTCATGAACTTGCGGTTTGTGAGTTCGAGCCCCACCTCGGGCTCTGTGCTGACAGCTCGGAGACTGGAGCCTGCTTCCGACTCTCTGTCCCCCTCTTTCTCTGCCCCTCCCCCGTTCATGCTCTCTCTCTCTCTCTCTCTCTCTCTCTCTTTCTCTTTCTCTGTCAAAAATAAAAATTTTAAAAAATAAATAAAAATAAAAGTAAAAAAGTCTGACCTTCAAAGTTGGCCACATTTTCCTGAAGCTTTCTAGAAAAGCTAACCTGGGCTCTGGCCCTTAGCTGGTCAAAGAAAGCCTGTGGCAAGAAATACTCTGTCCAAAGAGAATACTACAAACTCATAATACCTTGGAGCCAGAACCAAATTTGGCTACTGGAAGAAGGGTCCTTACCCTGGCCGCCTTCTAACTCAAGGTTCTCATCAGGATTCCCTGGAAGACTTGTTAAAGACAGATGGCTGGGGGCGCCTGGGTGGCTCAGTCGGTTAAGCGTCTGACTTCGGCTCAGGTCATGATCTCGCGGTTTGTGAGTTCGAGCCCCGCGCCAGGCTCTGTGCTGACAGCTCGGAGCCTGGAGCCTGCTTTGGATTCTGTGTCTCCCCCTCTCTCTTCCCCCCGCCCTCAAAAATAAATAAACATTGAGAAAAAAAAAAAAAAAAAAACAGATGGCTGGGCTCCATCCCAGAGTCTCTGACTCTGTAGGTCTGGGGTGAGCCAAAGGCTATGCAGTTCTAACAAATTCCCAGGTGACACTGATGCCACTGGATTGGAAACCACATATTGAAAAGCTCCATTCTAGCCCATCTCCTTCATTTTCCACAGAAGGAGACAGAGGCCAGAGAGAAGGTGGAGACTGACTCACCCAGGCCCCCAGAGAGTTGGTAGTGAAGCTATGATGAGCTCCCCAGAACCAGTGAAACTTGAACCAAAGCTGCGGAGGCTCTAAAAGTGGAATGAAATGAAGGCTAGCTGCCATTTGAGTAGATGCCTTTAGTCTTCCAGAGGTTTCTTGGAGGTGAAGAGATGAAAGGTACTGCTGATTGGCTGGGATTATCGATGACCTAGGATTTCTGGAAACTGCAGGAGTAAAATAATGTCAAGGCTGCTGACTCCGCCCCCTTGTGGCAAGAGAAGCCCCGTAGAATCGTCGCATCGGCATCCCTGAGCGCAGTGAGCTCCAGGGGTGCTCGTCAGGGGTGAGGGTCAATCAGCACACCCACCCGCACACCCTTGTACTTGCTGCCTCCTCTGCCTGGACTGCCCGCTCCAGCCTGCATCCTTCAAAGCTCAGCCATTGTCACCTCCTCCCTGAGGCCCTCCCTGAGCCCTGCAGATCCAGCCATTGCTTTTGTGCTCTCGCATCACCCTCGCTCCTCAGGCTTCTTCGCTCTCGGCCTTGGGGCTCTGAGCCTCCACTTCCTCCTGGGTAGGAGGGTAGCTACAACAGCATCCACCTGTCTGGGTGGTCACGAGACTGAAGCGAGACACTCCCCGGGAGTCGTGTGTGCGGGAAACATCAGAAATCATCAGCCCTTGCTGTCCTCATCGTTGTTTCTATTATTTCCACCATTGCACACTAATAGACCCCTGTCCCATTCTGTTAGTAGCTGTACATGTGCATCTCCCCAGCTAGACTAGGCTTCCTGAGAGCGGGGACTGTACCTCACTTGTCGGGACCCTCGGCACCTGGCATGGTCCCTGCCTGGCCCATCATAGGAGGGAAGAAAAAAGGAAGGTAACATTTGGTGAGGAGCAAATACCATGTGTCAGGGACCATGCTAGTATCCTGGTTATTAATATTCACAGCGACCCTACAAGGTTTTGCTATTTTTTCTAGTTTTACCAAAAGTAAGTGTGAGGGAGCATATCATTTCCCAAGGTTTCACAGCTAATCAGGGTGGGGATCCAGACCCAGGTTTCTCTGGCTGAGAGCCCACGTCCTCCCCTGGCCCTCACCCCACTGTATCTGGCTGACCAGTGCTTATTTGGAACTTACACTGTCCACCCCTCCAGGATCCACAGTTCATTGCTCTACCCACAGATTAGCCTGGCGGGTTATGATGTACGTGTGAGTCTGTACATTTGCAGGTCCCTCAGCCTTATATCTTTCAGTGGGAGAGCTTCCCAAGGGCAGCAGCTGTGGCTGAAAGGATCCCAGATACTTAGCACTGGGCGGTGTTGACACAGCCCTCTCCTAGCAAGGATTTCAAAACCCTTTCCAGAATCCTCTGCAGACAGATCTTGGGGGTTGTTTTATGGACGGAACGTCAGAAGGCAACCCAAGAAGCCCATTGTCCATTTCTGACTGTCATCTTACCCCTGGCACACTGAGTCGGAGACCCAGCTGCTCAGAAAGCAAGCTGCGGACAGCAGACGCTGTGAATGTGGGCTGTCCCTGAGGACCAGCCCCCCGTAGTCGGGGTGGAGGTGCCGGTAACTGGATATGACATGGGAGCTCAGAGCCTGCGGCCGATCCCCGCGGTGGATGGGAGAGGGGGAGAAGTCAGGCAGAGCTGCCTTGGAGCCACAAAGGCCAAGCCAGGGGAGCCACAGCAAGGAATCGTAGAGGAGAGACTCCAAGTGTTAGTTAGTAGAGAGGACACTTGAAGCCCCCCGGAGTGCCATTTTGGGAGTGAGGAACTGGGAACCGAACTGGCCACCCGAGCGATGTTGTCGAGGGAACAGCAAGCCTGGACGCAGGAGACCTGGGCCCAGCTCCTCGCTACGTCACGTTCCCTCTCCGCTGCCCGTGGCATGTCTGCGATGCACTGCCGTCCTCCCTCTGCTTCCCAGAGCACTGCTGAGGAACAGCGGAGGTCAAGCGTGGGGGCAGGGAAGGCTGGACACCAGAGGGAAGAAAGGAGCTGACGGACAGCCTCGAGAGAGTGATGGATCGGCTCCGTGGGCCCAGAGGGCAGAGAGCGAGGACGTCAGCCGAGCCGAGCTCAGTGTCAGCACATGCGGCCCTGACACCTTGCACAGGTGTCGCTTGCTCCCCACCGCTGGAGGGGTGAAGGCAGAGGCCGCAGGGGAGGGAGGCTATAAGGAGGATTCCCCACACTGGCCACCAGGGTACATTAGGGCAGGATTTGCAGACTTTCTGGAAGGAGCTAGAAAGTAAATATTTCCACTTTTGTGGGCCTGTGGCCCGCATTACAGCGGCTCATCTCTGCCATTGTAGCATAAAAGCAGCATAGACCATGTGTAGGTGAATGGACCAAACGGTGTTCCAATCAGACTTTGTTTATGGGCACCAAAACGTAAATTTCATGTACTTTTCACATGTCATGAAAGAGTATTCTTCTTTGGATTTGTTTTCAACCATTTAAAAATGTGCAAACCGTTCTTAGCTTGTGGGCCACGCGAAAGCAGACCGAACAGGCACGTGGGTTCATCGTTTGCTGACCTCTGGGTCGGACCGGCTGGCCAGAGGCAGAATGATGGAAGGCAGCGTTCTTCAGGGTGGAATCCCAGAGAACCCCACGTCTCAGATGCCTAAGGATGCTCCAGCCCTGGGCCTCCCAGGGCAGAATCCCTACGACTTCCCCCAGTGTACCCTGGGGAGCCCTCAGGTCTTGAAGCTCTGGTTCCCTGATGTGGAAATGCTAGCTTGGGGCCCAAGTCTCTGTCTTAAGGGTAACAGGGAATGATATCTAGAAAGGACCTTGTGCCAAATGGCTGTGGCACATGCCATAAGGCATCCAGGTTGAGCTCTCGAATCCCACCAGATGGTCTGAGTCCTGGTTCAGCCTCCGCTGGCTTTGTTACCTGGGGCAAGTTACATAACCTCTCTGTTGTCAGATAAGAACAGTGATAGCACGTGTATCAGTTGGGGTTGCTGTTTTGGGAAGCCCTCAGCCCAGTGCCTGCCAGAGAGGAAGCGTCCAGAGCTGTCAGCCTCGGTGGTTTTTTACCGGTGTCATCATCGTCGCTAGGGCATAGTCTAAGTGAGTGACAGAGCTCAGGAGCTCTGGCTCCAGTGCAGCCTCTGTGTTGGTCTTGATGTCACCGGGCAATGAGCAGTCACTGGCTGGTGGCAGCCACATTCATAGGTCAGGTTGCAGGCTGTGGGGTAGATCCGATTCTTCCTTGGGAACTAAAGCCTTTGCCTGACCCTACAGATAGAAGCGGTGAATAGGTTTTGTTCCCTCACTGAGCTCAAAGAAATAAGAGTAAAGTGCCGGATTTCCGCTCTTCTGGTTTTAGAAGAAAAAAAAAAGACACACACACACACACACACACACACAAAACCCTCAGTGTCTTCTAATTAGCTTGGGGCTGTCACCCCATAGAGAAACAGAGAATCGGGACAAGTTAACTCTTTACCTCCTCACCAAGAAGGTCTCTGTCAAGGCTGGCATTCTGCAGACTTCTGTCCTTCATGTGCCACCTTCGTGATTTCTATCCGCCCTGTGCCACCTCTCCTTTTACTTTCATAGTATTTTCTTTTCATTGGCTCGCCATTTTTAGTATGACCTCATCCTGTGTGATTACATTCATGAACTCATGAAGTAATCCATGTTTGTTTTTCTCTCCTTCGTTGAAGTTAATGTGCATCTCTAAAAATGTCTTTAAGTTTGTCCGTGCTCCAATGACAGCAGTATGGGGTCAGAGCTTGGATCTTGCATCAGAAGATCTGGGTTCATGTGCCAGCTCTGCCCCTTCCCGGCACTTCCTGTGTCCCCCGGGCGAGTGACGGAGCCTCTGGGGGACGCCTGCCTCCGTGAACATGGCAAAGGCCACTGAAAAGTGCTGTGGAGAACCAAACTGCCGTGTAAGATTCATAGAGAACTGGGCTTTGTTCCTGATGGGGAAGGTAGAGGAGGGAAGGGGAGAGCCCGGGGTGAGAGGGAGAGGAGGAGAGAACAGAACCCACCAGACTGTGTGAGGCTGAGCCTAGCAGCATTTAAGAACAGACAGAGGTGTCCCCTGTTCGACCGGAACTTGTTTGCATTGAGGCAGTAAAAACCCCGGATGGTTAACTTTATGTATCAACTTGACTGGGCCATGGTGTCCAGATATTCGGTCAAACATTATTTTAGGGGCTCCTGGGTGGCTCAGTCTGTTGAGCGTCTGACTTCAGCTCAGCTCATGATCTTGCAGTTCGTGAGTTTGAGCCCCGCATCAGGTTCTGTGAAGGTATTTTTTAAATGAGATGGGTAGACTTTGAGTAAAGCAGGTTACTCTCCATAGTGTGGGTGGGCCTCGTCTAATTAAGTTATGGTTTCAGTAGAAGACTGGCCTCTCGGACGAGGGAATTCGCCAGCAGACAGACTCTGGACTCGAGCCGCATCTGTTCCCTAGGTCTCCTGCCTGCTGGCCTGCCCACATTCACATGAGCCAATCCAATAAAATAAATTTCTCTCAACAGATAGAGAGAGGTGAGAGAAGGAGAGGGACCGAGGGAGGGGGGAGGGCGGGATCAGCAGCATCTTCTGTACTCACAAGGGGGAAGGAAGAGCATGTCACAGGCACTTTGGCCAGCCGTGTCACCTCTCTGCTTTCACAGCCCTGCTCCCTCGTACCCGGACAGTTTTACCAAACCCTCCTTCATGTAGCTGAAATTTTCTTCAGTTAGGTACTATAATTGGTTACATCAACTTTAAAATTGTGGGTTGCAGAAGCCATGCCCCCACCGTAAGGTATTTTTGAGTTCCTCTATGGCCTGTGGTTACAGAATGGCGGGGGGAGAGGCAGCCAGAGTTTTGAGTAAGGATGGCTCAGCAACTTAGGAAACTGGTGGAACTTTCCACGCTGGGTCCTCAGAGACTTGCTCATCTGGAACACAGGCCTCAAGACAGTTTGCTGGCTGGGGGAGAAAATGGCTTCTGCGTGTATGGGATTTAAAAATCTATTTTGTGGACTGCTTGAAATTTTCAAACATTTAATTTGGGGGTTGATATTTTTGTAGTGGAAAACGTTCGTTTTTGTGATTGCTGTGTGCTAAGTAAGATAAAAGCAATGGAAATGCATTCTCTCATTTGCTCCTCACACAGCCCTGGAAGCTGAATGTCCTCTTTATCCCCATTCTGCAGGGGAGAAACTAAGGCACAGAGAGTTTAAAGAAAATTCATTCAGGATGGGGGCACCTGCCTGGCTCGGTCGGTGGAGCATGCAACTCTTGATCTTGGGGTTGTGAGTTCAAGCCTCACATTACATACATACATACATACATACATACATACATAGGAAAGAAGGAAGGAGGATTTTTATTTATTTATTTTGAGAGAGAGAGAGAGCTGGAGCATGCACGCGAGTGGGGGAGGGGCAGAGAGGGGGTGGGAGAGAGAGAATCCCAAGCAGGCTTCGTGAGGTCAACACAGAGCCTGATGCGGGGCTTGAACTCACGAACCGTGAGATCATGACCTGAGCTGAAATCAGATACTTGACCGACTGAGCCATCCAGGCTCCCGGAAAAAATAAAAAAAAATTTTTTTAACCAATTCATCCAGGGTCACACAGCTAATGAGTGCTCGAGTCAGGACTTGATGTGGGATTTGTCTGTGTCCAGATCCCACGCTCCTAACTTCTTCACCTCACTGCTCCCCCTTAGAACTGAAAGGAGTGTGCTGGGTTTCCTCTCGAGTGAAAAATATCCAGATGCATCTGGAATGATTTTGTTTGTAATGGTTCTTCCTACAGTTTCCCACCCGCACTGTTAACGTATTGTTTCATCCTTGTGCGTGTCCCCATGTGGCAGGAAGTGCAGGTGGAGGTGCCACCACTGCCCTGCCTCTCTTGGTGGGGGACGGGGGGCAGGGAGGGGGGGGCGGGAGAAGCTTCCAGAGCCGCCCGACATTCAACCTGTGTCTCCGGCCAGAACTGGGTCACGTGGCCACTTCTAGCGGCAGGGGAGACCAGAAGAGCTAAGTTCTGTGGCCAGTGGAGAGTGAGCGCCTTTGACAAGGACAAATTCTGCAGCAGTCGGCTCCACGAGGTGGAGTTAATAAGTGTCTACTGATGTCATCGCAGAGCACATTAACACACATACAGGCTCCGGCGCGGCCAGGTGGGTGAGTTCCCACGCTGCCTTTCCAGAAGGAGTGCCCAGCTGGCCCGCGCCCCAAGAGGATCAATCAGAATGGCAGAGGCTCTAGAGATCACGTCCAGAGCAGCCACAGGAATTGAGGGTTAGTGTGGAGGACAGATTAAGGGGGGGACATGGTACTTTCTAAAAATATTCAAAGGACTGCCAAGTGGGAGGAAGATTACCTGCACAACAGCTACCAAGGGATCAATAGAGGACAAAGGATGGGAGTATTTCATTTCAAGTATTACAGGGGCCCCTGGGCGGCTCAGTCGGTTAAGCGTCTGACTTCAGCTCAGGTCATGATCTCCCAGTTAGTGGGTTTCGAGACCCGCCTTGGGCTCTGGGCTGACAGCTCAGAGCCTGGAGCCTGCTTCAGATTCTGTATAACCCCCTCCCTTCCTCTGCCCCTCCCCCACTCGCCCTCTGCCTCTCTCTGTCTCTCTCTGTCTCTCTCAAAAATAAATAAACACTAAAAAAATTTTGGGGGGGGGTGCGCCTGGGTGGCTCAGTCAGTTAAGCATCTGACTTCGGCTCAGGTCATGATCTCACAGTTCATGCGTTCAAGCCCCGCGTCGGGCTCTGTGCTGACAGCTCAGGGCCTGGAGCCTGCTTGGGAATCTGTGTCTCCCTCTTTCTCTGCCCCTCCCCTGCTCGCACTCTGTCTCTCTCTCTCTCTCTCAAAAAATAAACAAACATTAAAAAAAAAAAAAAAAAAGATTTAAAAAAAAAATTTTTTTTTAATTTAAGTGTTACAGAAGTTTATTGTCCTGGTAGGTATGACCTCATCCTTCATTCAGTTAGTTACTCAGCAAACACGCACCGCAGGTTTATCGGGGGGCCAGGTCCCGTCTGATGTACGAATTCCTGAGCTGTGTAATCTCCACCCAGGAGCTAACGACCTAATGGGAGAGACAGACAGCCGCTCACAGCCTAATGGGAGAGGCAGACAGAAACAAAGAACTCAATTCCGTAGAGTTATTTTAACAGCCCTGCTGAGCAGAACTTGTAGCTGTGGCCTGTGTGAAATGCTGCTGGCCCAGTGAGGGAAGGAGCAGGTCCTCCAGGGGGTCAGGGCAGGCTCCTCGTGGTGACCTGACTTTGATCTGGGCGTAGGAGCAAGATTTAGGGTGGGCAGGAGGGCAGGAGTACAAGCAGGCCCCGCCGGGGCACAGGCAGAAGGCCAGGGCCGTCTCCACCCTGAGCCCTGCCCACCAAGCCCCGGGAAGCCTGGGAGTTCCAGTCCCACAGCCTTGTTTGATCTGAAGTTGCGGGGTTGGTTTGATCAACAATTTTTTTCTTTAATGTTTATTCTATTTCTGAGAGACGGAGAGAGACAGTGCGAGGAGGGGAGGGGCAGAGAGAGGGAGACACAGAATCGGAAGCGGGCTCCAGGCTCCGAGCCGTCAGCACAGAGCCCGACACGGGGCTCGAACCCCTGAACCGCGAGATCATGACCCGAGCCGAAGCTCAGACACTTAAGCAATGGAGCCACCCAGGCGACCCAACAAATGTCTTTAAACACCCAGGCTTTTTGTCCTGAGCTTGTCACCTCCTGGGCCCAAGCTGCAGGTACCCCATTCCCAGGAGAGAGAAAGGAAGGAAGAAGAGGGAGGAAGGGCTTTCTCCTCCCTGAGCCGTGCCTCTGTGTCCCAGAAAGGATGTCTCCCCCGCCACTGCCCAGCAGACACCCCTCTTCTCCCGGAAACCAAAACAAGGCTGCTTGCCCACTTCTGGAGCAGGTGCTGCAGAGGGGAGCAGGGTGGCCGCTCTGGGCAGGGAAGGGAGGAATGGCTGCCGGGTGGGTCCTGGTGCAGGCCGGTGCCAGCTTTGAGGATGGCAGAGCTCCCTCTGCCTCAGCAGCCTCGCCTCTCCCCTCCAGTTGCCTCACTGCCCCTGGGACTTTCTCCCTCCTTCGGGTCACTTCTCCCCAGTGCCTGAGAGTCACCCTCCATGCCCTCTTCTGTCTTCTTCCCGACATCCTCGATGACTCATCATTGATGAGGTCATTCGGCAAGGCCAATGCCGTTCCTCTCCCAAGAACCTCCCTTTCCACCTGCCCAGCCCAGCGCCTTGTGCTCTGTGCTCCGCTCAGACGGCACCTCCTCGCTGACACCTTCCCTGTTCCCTCTGCGGGTGCTCACTGCCCCCGCCCCGTCTCCTGGCTCTCACAGCACCCTGAACTGGCCTCAGCCATGCCACCCTGCTCTGAAAATGTTTGTCCACCTGTCATCCCTGACCACTTTAGGACCTCCTGAAGGGCAGGGATTCTGTCCTTTGCCTTTGCCTCTTGAGCACCTGCCGCAGGGCTGGACAGATAATAGCCACTCAGAGAATGTCGTGGAGGGCAGAGAGGTGGACACGAGGGAGATGGTGGGAAGCAGGTGCCCAGAAAGCAATTGTGGGGGAGGATAACGGGCACTAGGCAGGGGGTGGAGGCAGAGAGCCGGTAGGGAGGGAGCGAGGAGGCGGACAGAGGGCGGGTATTACCTACAGCAAATTTCAAACATCGTATCACCTCTCTCATGAATATTTCAGTACATCTCTAACAGGTAAGGAATAGGATTCTTACTTAAACAAACAAGCTGCAGCCCCAGTACCATTATACACTTGAAAAAAAAGTATACAAATGGAGTGACAGTAAACACTGAAAGGAAGTCCCCAAAAGGATCTCTGGTTCCTTTGAGTGACGTGAGTGGGTGGTGTTTTTGCCGGAGAGCTGGCGTTCTGTAAATGTGGTCTAAAAGGAACGTGGCTGTGCACACCCTTGCTGGGGTGAGGGCCTCAGAAGAAGGCCTGTGGGGGCCACTCGGAGCTGACAGGCCGTGTCATTGTTGTCTTTCTCACGGTCCGCCGACTTGCGTTGGATCCTCCTCCCCTGGGCCTGGACCATGGCCTGAGACAGAACCAGGTCTGCAGGTCGTCACCGGCCTTGAAGACCATCCTCACTGCTCACAAGCCACACTTTGTTGAATCGAAGACACTGTGGGGTGTGCGAAAAGAAAAAAATGCCAGCCGAGCGCTGGCAGGTCATTATTTGTAAGAGCCACCCCAATATCAGAGGGGTTCAAAGTGGGAAGGGGGAGGGGAGCTCACAGAGAAACACAGTGTGCGATATCGGGGCAGGTAGGGCGGGGACTCAGCCTTGAACCGGAGCGGCGAGGCAGTCTCGGGGCTGTTGGCCTTGGACAAACACTCAACAAGCCTCTCCTCTCTGTCCCACCGGAGGGTAGACCCCGGCGAGAGAGAGAGAGAGAGAGAGAGAGAGAGAGGGATAGGTCCCCAAGAGCTCTGGGTCCACCCTAGTTGGGTAGAGACGTCCTTGAATAGCCAAGCAGCGTGAGATACACAGTGGGTTTAGACCCCACAGAGGCCCAGCTCTGCGTCCCTGCTCCCCCACTTCCGGGCGTTGGACCTCAGCTGCCCCCATGCATGGTAGGGACCGTGGGGAGGTGACCCGAGAGGAGGTACACTGAGCAGGTTACACAGGCTCAGTGAATGCCAGTCATTTTGTCACTGTTCTTCATGATGTTACTGTCACAGCGCAGGATGACCATACAGGTCACAGTGACACAGTCCCCTCAGTTGGCAAATACACTGAGGAGCTGTCACCAGGGTAGGGCCTTAAAAGACGAGCAGGGATCAGCTGTTCCGTTTCCTCCTCTGTGCCGGCACATCCGGATCTCACACCGTGTCCTATCTCAGTGCCCAGTCTTTTCTGTCATGCCACTCTCACCTTTGTGAGGGCCATTGTGGCCTCCCACTGGACCGTCAACTTGCTGTGGGCAGGACCTGGTTGGTTTTGCTCACCAGAATCTCTCCCAGCACCCGGATGGCAACAAGCAATGAGTACGTTCAAGAGGCACATAAGGTCGTGGTTAAGAGTATGGATGTGGTAGGGGCGCCTGGGTGGCTCAGTCGGTTGAGCATCCGACTTCGGCTCAGGTCATGATCTCACAGTCTGTGGGTTCGAGCCCCGCATCAGGCTCTGTGCTATACAGCTCGGAGCCTGGAGCCTGCTTCGGATTCTGTGTCTCCAGCTATCTCTGCCCCTCCCCCACTTGTGCTAGTTCTCACCCTCTCTCTCTCTTTCTCTCTCTCTGTCTCTCAAAAATAAGTAAGTGTAAAAAAAAAATTTAAAGAGTAAGGATGCAGTAACCAGACCTCTCTGAGTCTGAACCTCTGCTCTGCAATGTGGAAGCTGTGTGACCATGGGCAAGACACTGACCTCTCTGTGCTCCTCAGTTTATTCATCCTCTGTTTTAAGGATTATGGTGAGAGGTTCGTGTGAAGGCCCGAGTCCCATGATTGGTGCTTACTGAGCGTCCAGTGAGCATGCTGGTGGTGATGGTTGTCATCGTCCTCTGTGACCCAGATGTGTGACCGAATGGTAGAAAGGCATGCCAGGCAGAAGCCCAGGGGCATGCAAGAACAAGGCCCCAGCAGGAGCAGAACACAGCCAGTCTTGGCTGAGGTCAGTCCCAAATGTCCCTCTCGGCCCCTGAAGACTTCAGGATTTTGACCCTCAGGCAACTGAGGGGGGTTGGAAGCGGGGGGGTGGGGGGGGATCCTGGATAATTTTCAGACAGAAGAAGGTACTGGTTGGATTTGTGTTCAAAGAGAAGAGGGTGGAGGTGATGGTCTAGGCCTCAGAGAGGTGACAGGGCCTGAATGAGAGCTGATAATGGAGCCCGGGGCAACTGGGAGATGTGTTGAGTAGTGGGAATTCCCAGATGTAGTGGCCAGCCGTTGGAATGTGCAGGGTGGTGAGGAGAAGGCTCTAGGCTGCTCCCCCACCCCCAGGGCTGACTTTGGCAGCAGGTGGTCCTGGCCATGATTCCACCGAGCACCCACAGACGCGGACTTCTCCAAAAGCAGTGGAAGGAGCCAAGAAGGCGACTGTCTTCCAGCTGTTTGGGGTCCCCCCAAGAAAGAGCAGGCAGGGAGCAGGGGCAGGGAGCTGGCGTGTCTTTGGTGGCCGCTCTTTCCCGCTCTCAGCCCAGGTCACAGTCATGGTACTTAGCCGTGACTCATTACTGCTCTTACGTGATGTCGTGTGCGCATTGTCTGGCTACAAAGTCTCAGTGTGAGGCAGGCAGCCTTATCTCGGTTTCCCAGAGGAGAAAGCAGACCGGAGAGGGCCTGCCGTCCCCAAGTTAGGACACGAAGCTAGACTCGTCGCACTCCAAGGCCTGTGCCACTGCCCAGCCTGACTCTGCCTGCCATCCCGCCAGGCAGACTCTCCGGAACCTTCCCGGAAGGTGGCGTCTGCACCAGGCATGACGCGGGGAGAGGGGACAGGTGCACACGGGCCCAGCGGTCCACGGCCACGGGACTGCCGGCCCCCGACGGCAGACGGGGAGGCTGGCAGGGCCTGGCGTCCTCGGGAGCTGGGACAAGAGCAGAACAGCTCCCGGGACCTTTGACGACTGCCACCCACAGCCCAGAGGCCGGCGAGCATTCTCCTGGAACCGGTAACCACTGTCAGTGTTCGTACTCCCCCTTCCTGAAATAGCAAGCTGAGCCACTTCTGTGGTCAAAAAGCAAAAACAAAACAAATATCCCCAGGTTCCTGTGGGTTTCCATTTCTGCCCTTGATGGAGTACGCCTACCGCCCCAGAAAGTCTCACTGAGGACGTGTGAAAACCCCCCCCCGGTTGGGCCATCTGCTCCCCGGCTTGCGGGGAGGTGGCTGCGAGGCCCCAGGCTGGGCCCATCCTGCTCTGGACACACCTGTCTCCTACTGAGTTTGCCCGGGTGGACCTCGCACCTCCTCCCCTCCCTCCTCTTCCTCCTCCCTCCTCTTCCTCCTCCCTCCTCTTCC
>NC_064809.1:126284920-126338785 GCF_023721935.1 Panthera uncia
TCCCTCCTCTTCCTCCTCCCTCCTCTTCCTCCTCCCTCCTCTTCCTCTCCCTGTTGAGGCTGACTGAAACCCCAGCCCCCCAGAAGACTCCAGCGTCTGCCTGGCTCTGCCCGCTGCTGGCGTTGGGACTGGAGAGCTGTGCTTGGGGGGGGCCTCAGACCCGTGCTCCGGCTCCCGCACCCCCCGATTCCCTGGCCTGGCACCTCCTCCGGCTTCTGAGTGCCCCGCCGCCCCTTAACGGCCACTTGCCTGTCCAAGATGACCTTGATCCCTTCTAAAACCGCGCTGCCCCTCCCCCAGAAGAGAGGCGCCCCTCATGTTCAGGCGTCCCCCGGGGGGCCTAGTTGAGGAAGCCCTGGCAGGCCTGCTGGTGGAGCGAGGGATGGGGAGGAGGGGGCAGGGGGGTGCTTCCGGGAAGGCTGAGCTCCCCGGCCCCTGGTGACCACTGTGTGACCTCCCGGCACCTCAGTGTCCTCATCAGTTAGATGAGGGCAGTGACACACGCGTCACAGGCTTGGGAGGATTCAGCTGCCTGCTTTGTGTAAACAGCTAACGGCACTTGGTGTGTCAGGGGCTGTAACTGGAGAGGGTTGTTGCCGAGGAAGGGCACGCGGGCCAGGTTGAGGGCTGGGGAGCCTTGGAGTCTTTGGGGCACAGGATGGACACGGTCCCTTCCAGGTTTCAGAAAGCTCACTCTGAGGCAGGAAGGGCATGGGGTGGGGGAGGGGTGGGGGACGGGTGGGGGGGCCGGGAGCCAGGCAGGAGGGGCCGGGGCAGTGGCCTGTCAGGCAGAGGCAGAGGGCAAGGTGACAGGGGCTCAGGTAGGACAGAGAATCCGGAGCTGGAGTTGGCAGAACACTGTGACCAGAGTCAGAGATGACTCGTCCTCTGGCCCGTGTGGCTGGGGACCGCTGAGGTGCGGTTTCTGAAGGAGTAGCACACTAGTGTGTTTAGCCACTGCCCCCCCCCCCCACCCCGAACCCTCCAGAATAGAGCCTGGCTTCCTCTGCTCAGCTCTCTTTAGCAAGCGTATGAGTCCCCGAGGGCGGGGAGTGTGCCGCAAAGAAGCCACACTCGGGACTTCATTGTGGGACGAATGAGCCCACCCTTCAACACTTTGAAAGGAAGCCGTCCTCACGCCCCCAGCCCCATCCCCACAGCCATAGCCCGGGGAGAAAAACACCCCGTCCCGCTGCCCTGTCCCTACCCTGATGCCCCTGCTGCCTGGCTTGTGTCCCGAGCAGCTACCCCAGCGTCCATCTGGCCACAGGACCCAAGGCGGGACCCGGGATGGAACTGAGGTCAGGCCAATTTCGAAACCAACGTCATGAAAGCCACAGTTATAGGGAGCTGACTGCCAGCCCAGCCCAGGCATTGTCCTGCAGGGTGGGCCCGCCTGCCTGGCCAGAAGAGGGCCCTGCCCGGTCACAGGGCCAGGGCTCAGAGTGCGCCTCAGCCCCTTTGGGCACCAGGGGGCGGGGGCCACATCTGTCTGGTCCACTGTTGTGTCCATCCCCAGTGCCTGGCACATGACTGTGCAGCCTGTGAAGGGTCACTTGGCCCCCCTGGGCCTCAGCTCTGTGTGAACAGAGAGAGTGAGCCTGCTGTTCAGGACTGCGGAACAGTCGCTGGGATCACGAGCTGCATGCACCCGGTCCGTTGGGTGCTGTTGGTGTGACAGGTGCCCTATGACCCTGTGCTCTCAGGTTCCCGGTGCCGGCAGGGGCCAGGCCTGGAGCCAGAGGAAAGGGCTATGACAGAGGGGGACGTGGGATAGTGCCCAGTGTCAGAACACCAAGGGTCTTACTCCCTAACCTTAAAACATCAACCGGTCCTGTCCTGTCCCACAGCCCTACCTAGGGTACGACACTTGCCAAAACAGGGTGATTTGTGTGATCAAACACTGGCCCGAAAAAGCAGGGGACCAGACTGTCTCTGTGCACTGTGGTGGAGCTTATTTAAGACCTGGGCTGCAAGGATGGATCCTAGAAGGGTACAGAGGGGAGTGACCTTGGCTCTGGTAAGCCCTCGGAATCCGCACAACCTCAGCTAGGTAGAAGTGATGGTTGCACAGCATTGTGGAGACAGGAAATGCCCCTGGACTGTACACTTTAAAGCGGCTGATTTTATGTTATGCAATCTTCACCTCAATTTAAAAATAAAAGAACCGGGGGTACCTGGGTGGCTGAGCTCTTGATTTCAGCTTTGGTCATGATCCCAGGGTCGTGGGATCAAGCATGGAGCCTACTTATGATTCTCTCTCTCTCTCTCTCTCTCTCTCTCTCTCTCTCTCAGGGCATTTGGGTGGCTCAGTTGGTTAAGCATCTGACTTCAGCTCAGGGCATGGTCTCACAGTTCGTGAGTTCGAGCCCCACATCCGCCTGTCTGCTGTCAGCACAGAGCCGGCTTCGGATCCTCTGTCCCCCTCTCTCTCTGCCCCTCCCCTGCTCGCTCACTCTCTCTCTGTCTCTAAAAAATAAACATTAAAAAAAAGAAAGAAAGAAAATTAGGGGTGCCTGGAGTGGCTCAGTCGGTTAAGCATCCAACTTCAGGTCGGGTCATGACCTGGCGGTTCGTGGGTTTGAGCCCCGCATCAGGCTCTGTGCTGACAGCTCAGAGCCTGGAACCTGCTTCAGATTCTGTGTCTCCCTCTCTCTCTGCCCCTCCCCCACTCACTCTCCATCTCTCTCTCTCTCTCTCTCTCTCTCTCTCTCTCTCAAAAATAAACGTTTTAAGAAATTATACTAAAAAAACATACATTTTTTAAGAAAATTAAAAAAAAAAGATTCTCTGTCCCTCTCTTCTCTCTCTCTCTCTAAAAATAAAATAAACCTTAAAAAAATAAAAATAAAAAATAACAGAACTGCTGCCACTTACTGAGCACCTGTTCTGTGGCAAGAACCGTACAGATGCCCTGTTTGAGTTATCACTACTCCTTTGGGCAGCTCTGTGGGGTGGCTGGCATCCACCCAGCCTTCAGACAGAAACCGCCTCAGAGGGGAAGGCCAGGCCGCCTGTTGGTAATGGGAGTCGAGATTTAAACTACCCTGGGTCCTTTGCTTCATAGGTTAAGAATGTCTCTGGGAGGCGCACCCCGGTGGCTCAGTCGGTTAAGCATCCGACTTCCGCTCGGGTCACGATCTCATGGTCCGTGGGTTCGAGCCCCGCGTTGGGCTCTGTGCCAACAGCATGGAGCCTGCTTGGGATTCTGTTTGTCTCCCTCTCTTTGCCGCCCCCCGCCCCCCCCCCCCCGGCTCCCTCTCTCTCTCTCTCAAAATAAGTAAGCCTTAAAAAAGAAAATTCTCTGGGAGGTTTGAGAGGTAACTGGTTCCCAGTAGGGCCACTGGGAAGTCGGGCTGGGGCCGGGGAGGCAGGTAGATTTACTGTGTTGTGTGCCGCTTGGGAACCTTTGACGTTTTGAACCACGTGAATGGTCAAAAGATACCAACTCAAAAGATAATAGAAAGTCAAGAAGGAGCATTTTATTTGCGAAAATAAAACACTGCCTCCGTAGTTTCATGTCAGAAACCAGCCCGCCGGATTGCTGTCCCCACTCATCCGGTTGGTAGACTGAGCCGCGAGGCCTCCTCGGTGATCATAGGACGGTGATGCTCCTGGCCTCACGTGGCCGCTGTAAGAATTAGGTGACATCACAAAAGGACAAATACTGTATGATACCACTTCAGTGACGTGTTAGGTCGTCGGAATCGTAAGGACAGTGCAGTGGCGGCCAGGGGCTGCTGGAGGGGGGGAATGGGGAGTTAGAAAGGGTGGTGGGGCCGGCTGTACCACATCGTGAGTGTATTTGATGCTGCTGAACTATACGCTTAAAAACGGTTAAGATGGCAAATGTTATGTGTATTTTAACACATTTTTAAAACGAAAAAATAATACAGGGCGCCTGAGCGGCTCAATCGGTTAAGCAGCCAACTCTTGGTTTCGGCTCAGGTCATGATCTCATGGTTTGTGGGCTCAAGCCCCGCATTGGGCTCTGCACTGACAGCGCAGAGCCTGCTTGGGATTCTCTCTCTCTCTCTCTCTCTCTCTCTCTCTCTCTCTGTTTCTCTTTCTCTCTCTGCCTCCCCCCCATGACTCACTCTGAAAATAAATAAATAAAACTTAAAAAAAAAAAAAAGAAAAAGAATATAAAATGCAGCCAAAAACCAAAACAATTAAATGACAAAACGGAACAAGGTAGGTAACAGTTTGCACGCCACTTGGTCCTTCCTGAGGCCCCAAAAAGTACTCATCGTCCTCCTCCTCTCTGGCCCTTCCCGCCGCGTCTCACACCACACACCTGCACGCGGCTGAGTCTGCCTGTCCATGACCCCCTCCCCACCGTGTAACTTGTGGTTTCTCCTCCGCAGAGAAGGCTACAGATGGCTCCCTGCAGAGCGAGGACTGGGCCCTCAACATGGAGATCTGTGACATCATCAACGAGACTGAGGAAGGGTGAGGCCCGCAGGCGAGGCGGGGGGGTGAGGGACGGGTTGGCCAGCCAGCCGCAGTGCAGCCTGCCTCTTGCCACAGAGCCCCTCCCCATTCCCACCCCTCCTGGAGTGCAAGGGGAGACCCTCCTGTGGTCCTCGGTGCCAGGAGGGCTGCAGAGGTCCTCTGAGTCCCACCCCAGGCAGGAGTGTGGCATCTTAGACATTTTGGAACAAAGATTCCATCCAATGCTGTCATGAGATGGACAGGGGACCCAGAGATGCCCTTAGGGGGCCACCAGCCCACACGGCCTCTCTCAGGTCACAGCCTGGCCAACTGGACCTCTTAGGACATCACTTGGGCCACATCCTCATGGGACGCGGCCAGCTGGTGGCTCCCAGCACTGGGACGTGGCCCCAAGCACTGTTCTGCACCATATGGGCTGGAAGGGGCAGGGAGACTCCCAGCTTTCTCTGTGAGCGAGAACAGACTTTCATTTCCTTAAGATTTGGAACCAGCAGGGGAGGGGACCTGAGGGGGTCAGGGGACATGGAGAAGGCAGTGACAGTGAAGCAGAACTGAGAGCCCATCGGCATTAGCCTTTGCCAAGCATTTCCGGTACACAGGTCACCCCAGGACACATGCTGTGGAGGAGGCATCGTGGTCTGGGCTCTTGGTCTCTGACTAGCACTCTCTGACCAGCTGTGTGACCTTGGGCAAGTCACTGTACCCCCCTAGGTCTTTGTTATCAGAGGCAGATATCTCTTATAGATTCTTCCAGCGGTAAGCCCAAAGTCCCGAGGGGAGCAGAGAGGGAAAGCAGGGTCACTGTCTTCAGGAGAACCCAGGAAGGGTGGGAAGAGGTGGGACCACAGTCATCGGGAAGTACGGAACAATCTGAGAAATCAGAATCAACAGCTGGAGCGGGACCTCATTTCGCTCTCCATTTCTCACTGGGATAATCCAGCTGGTCTGCGGGGTCCTTCTCAGCCAAATGGTCCCTTTGTGGGGAAAGTGAGCCCAGGCAGCTGGAAGCGGGCAGCAGGCAGGGAGCACCGAGGACAGCACACAGTGGCTACCGGCACCTTCCAGCATCCCCAGCGGGGGGCAGACCGCAACGGCAGGGCCACCGAGATAAAAGATGGGGGGCGGACAGGCTCAAGGAGCCCCTGAGAGGGCCTGGGGCTGCACAAACCCCCTGGAGAGGCAAGTCCCCATCTCCCTTATAAGCGTTGGCAGAACTGGGGCTTGGGCGTACTCGGGTTCAAGCACATATGCTGTTGACTTGAGCACTTCCTGTGTTCCAGGCGCTGCACGAGGCCTTAGGGACCCAGCAGCGGGCAGAGCAGATGTGACCCTTGGCCTTGAATCTCTGGTCTAGGTCTACCCCCCAGTGGGTTGTGGCCTCCCTGCCGTCCACTCTGGGCTCCTAGCCGGGTACTGAGCGCAACAGGCCCACAGCAATGGCACACAAGCCTGGATTTCTGATTCCCAGTGCTGTGCCCTCTCTCTGGGCTGCTCTGAAACGTGGAAACAAGTCCGTTTCGAGGGTGACGGCCTGCCCCAGGGCATTGGTTGAAAAGTTTCCCACCCTTCTGGGACAGGGGCCCACCCGGTCAGGGACCATGGTCCTTCACCCCACGTGTCCTGTTTGTCCATCACAGCCTTGACAGGCCTCCATGGCTCCTCCACCTTGCCTGCCGCCTTCGCTCGTGTGGGGGGACCCGTGTCGGGGTTCCTGACTTTCCTGACCCGCTCTTGACGGGCTCATCACTGAACAGACAGATGTCTGGCAGACAGCAGGACAGGCCCCAGAGGCCACTTCCCAGCCTAGGAAATGTTGCTCATGCTCCTGTAGCGTATGGGGTCTGGGAGGCCAAGTGTCAAGAGAGGACACGGTGCCCCTCTTTGGGGGGCGTCTTCTCAGCCTGGGAGCCCCGGGTGGGTGTCGTGTGACAGTGCACACCAGGGAGATGGGGGACTGGGAGTCGTGGGCGAGGCAGATTTTAGACGTGGAAGTTGGGGGCCACAAAGGCTTTTAGGCCAGAGCAGTCGGGGCAACATTGATTTCACCTGCACAGAGCTGAAGGGCAGGACGTAGGGGTGAGGCCACCGGCGTGCGTGGGCTGGGCGACAGATGGGGCAGGGAGGGCAGGCTGCCACCAGAGCCTTCAGGGCTCCCCCTGCACAAGGTATGCCCACCCTCCCTACCGGGATGGCCTGGGCCTCTTCAGCCTCTCCCTCCGCCTCCCCACACGGCCTCCATCCAGTCCCTCCCGCCTCTGCCTGAAACACTTCCCTCCTCCCCTCAGCTGGTTCCATCTCATCCTTCACGCCCAGCCGTGATGCCACCCCAGAGAGGACTCCCCTGACACCCACTCACTCTTACTGCGGGCCCCCCTTCTTTCCCACAGTGATGTGGGTCTCCCTGGTCATGTGGTCCTTGAGAGCAGACCCGCACATTCACCAGTGTGTCCCCAGCACCCAGCATGGTGCCAGCATGTGTGACTACTTAATAAGACCTGAGTGGAAGTGTGGGTGGAGAGAGGAAGTGGCCAGGATGAGGCCCCAGGACTCTGCCCACACGTTATTCGTTTATAAACCCCAGTGTGTATCAGGAATCCTTGGGGGTGTGATGAGTATACAGATCCCGGGAGAGCTTGGTTCAGGGACCTAGGGTGGGAGCCCTGGGTTTTGCGTTTTTAACAAACCCTCATACCTCCCCCCAAGAGGATTCTGGTGCAAGGGATCTGGAGAATCTCTGCCAAGTATTCATGCCCTACTGAGGACTTTGGCAGGGCAGGCAGTTTGTGTTGTGATTAGAACCTGTGTGTTCAACAGGAAACAGGACACAGGAAAGATGGATGAGTGGCTGGCTTGGATGGGATGGGATGGGATGGGATGAATGGGATGGAAGGATGGATGGATGGATGGATGGATGGATGGATGGATGGGATGGGATGGATGGATGGATGGGATGGATGGATGGATGGGATAGGATGGATGGATGGACAGATGAGATGGGATGGGATGGACGGATGGGATGAACGGATGGGATGGATGGATGGATGGATGGATGGACAGACGGACGGATGGACAGACGGAACCAGCCCTGTTTTCCAGGGCTTCCTGATCTTAGGTAGGTGGCCCCATGTGTTGAATAAGAAGGTTCCATTCCTCAGCGCATCCTTCCTTTTGTCCTTCTTGTGCCCAGTCCCAAAGATGCCTTCCGAGCAGTGAAGAAAAGAATTGTAGGGAATAAGAACTTCCACGAGGTGATGCTGGCTCTCACGGTGAGTGCCCCATCCATCCGTCTGTCCCTCCATGGTAGAGCCACACCTCCCCCAGGCCTAGCAGGACTCCCAGCCACCCTGGGGCTCCTCTTCCAGGGGTTGAGAAGGAAAGGTCTGTGGGCAAAGTGCCGTCCTGTCTACCGTGCTGGCAGACACAGAGTGGCCATTTGGCAAAGTTCTCTCCAACTTCCTGGCATGGGGAGCAGACACCCTGAGGCCCACATCCCTCCAGACCCAGTCACAGAGAGCTCGTGCCAGAGGACCTGCCAAGTGACACAGAAGCTCGGCGAACACAGAGCTCAGCAGGGCAGAAAGCCTGGCCGGGCAAATTGGGCACTTGGATGCCCTGGAAAGTGTGCATAAAACAAATGCCGGTGGCCAAGGACGGGCCAGGCGAGAGGGGGCATCCTGGCTGTCGGAGGGGTTTGGCTGCGAGTGGAGACAGCGCTCTGTCCCGGCGTCCCCAGCAGCACTTAACGTCAGGTGAATCCGGCTAAAGAGCAGGGCACTTCCAGCCAGGAAGGGAGAACAAGAAACGAGGAGGGAAGTTCAGCGCCTGGTCCTGGGGCTGCAGGGTCACCATGGGATTATGGAAGTTCACTGTGGTTTCCATTTGGAGAGCCACCCTCCCTCCAGACTGTATTCGGCTCAGAAGCAGCTTCAGGACAGGCTTCTGTGGGTACTGAAGCCACTCGGTGAGGGGCCACTAGTGGGCACACCAGCCCCCGAGTCGGGGCACTGTCCCCACTTCTCCGTGTTCCAGGGTCTCACTTGAGGGGGCCCCTCCCGTACTCAGCCTCTTCTCCGGGATGGAGGCCGAGTGCAAGGGTCCTGGGCACTCCTGCTCACGGGCCCCTCACGGCCTCCAGGTCTTGGAAACCTGCGTCAAGAACTGCGGGCACCGCTTCCACGTGCTGGTGGCCAGCCAGGACTTTGTGGAGGGCGTGCTGGTGAGGACGATCCTGCCCAAGAACAACCCACCCACCATCGTGCACGACAAGGTTCTCAACCTCATCCAGGTGAGCGCGGGCAGGCCGGGCCAAGCTCCATGCCAGCCGCCTTCCGGGGTGGGGAGAGAGCTTAGGGCCTGGCCAGACAGCAAGGCGCCCCCACCATCGCTGCTCTTCTGTCTGCTTCCAGCTCCTTCTCACGTGGGGCCGTCTTGGTGTCCACTGACCGGAGGTTCTGAGTGCGGGGAAGGGGCTTGGTGGGGGCTATGTGGGCGCGGCGGTCCGAGGACCAGCGAGTCAGGGCATCTCTGCTCTCTGGGGGCGGATAGGTGGGCTCGCGGGGGAGATGGTGAGCAGTGGTTACCGGCCGTGTCCCCCTGTCCCCTCTCAGTCCTGGGCTGACGCGTTCCGCAGCTCGCCCGACTTGACGGGTGTGGTCGCCGTCTACGAGGACCTGCGGAGGAAGGGCCTTGACTTCCCGATGACCGACCTGGACATGCTGTCGCCCATCCACACGCCCCAGAGGGTGAGGAGACTCCTCCCGCAGGAGCAGCGGCGGGGGGGCAGGTCGGGGAATTACCAAGCAGTTTCCCCGGCTGCTCTCTGACGCGCTTGCCCGCCTCGCTGATCCCGGTTTTTGCCCGCTAGACCGTGTTCAGCTCAGAGGCGCCATCAGGGCAGAGTTCTGTGGGCACTGATGCCAGCCATGGAGGAGACTCCACCCAGCACACCGCCCCCCTGCCCGTCCCGGCCGCACTCCCCAGTGACACACCCATCACGCCAACCCCTGAGCAGGTAAACAAGCCTGAGTCAGAGCCACGCGGGGCAGGGAGGGCCCCTCTCGGTATGGAAATTTCTATCCTCACAGCAGCCCCACTGGGTATGTATCATTCTTCCTGTTTCAAAGACGAGACTTAGATAAACTCACTTGCCCAGAGCTGCACAGCTCATCAGAGATGGTGGTGGGATTCAAGCTCAAGTCTGTCTGACTCCCAGCAGGCTCGGTCCTGCACCTCGGCTGTTCTCCAAAGTGTGTGCCCCACGGAGCCCCTCAGGCAGCACCGGGGAGAGTAAGTGCCCAGTAGGTGGCCCCTTCGGCAACAGCGTCTTCGTCTTCTTTGGGTGGTTTGTTTATGTGCTCAAATACGATTTCATCTGAACAGAGGTTCTGGCTAAAAACAGTTTTAAAACATCTGCACAAAACATTTCTTTAAACCCTTGCTCTGCACCCATGATGCTTCCCACAGAGCTCCAAGAAGAAGGTTTGGGGTGTAGTGTAAGATTCCAGGGGCCGGGGCTCCGTGAGTAGCCCTGCAGGATTGCCCACAAGACTCACGACGCGCTGACTTAGCTTCTGTCCCTCAGTTTCTTCCTCCTGGAGTCGGGGGCAAGGCCACCTGGCAAAGCCGCCTGCCCCCCAAGGGATATCTGCAGCCATCACCAAAATAAGCTGGATACATGCTCATTTCATTTATTTATTTTTAAGTTTGTTTATTTATTTAATCTCTGCACTCAGCATGGGGCTCGAACCTACGACCCCGGGATTAAGAGCTACATGTTCTACTGACTGAGCCAGCCGGGCGCCCCAGTGTGGCCCCATTTTAGACGTGGCTGTTGGGATGTGAGCTGAGGCCTCGTGTTCTCGGCATGCCCACTTTTGAGCTGTGTTACGAACTTTAGACCCATCATACCAGCTACATGTGAAAGCTTAGCTGTTAAAGATACTGGCAAGAGAGACACAGGTCTGTGATGGAAACAAAGTGAAACTTGACCTTCCAGAGTGGACCCACTAATCTCCTGTACTGTCTCATCTGGACTTATGAACAAACCTGCTGCCAGCAGCCCTTCACACCCCAACCTATCTGAAGAGAAGCTTCTGTACTGGGTATCTCACAATAAGTTATAAAATCACCTCCCAGAGTCACAAATATTGCTAGAAAAGTTTTCCTAACTGGACATACAATTAAAGTGGTATAAAACTTGTAAAATCACCCTGTGATCCAAATTTCATGTAGCCTAGTTATGCTTTTAACCTTTTTGCCTGAAGTCTTACATCGGCGTGGATTAAGCCTGATTACATCCAGGGTAAGAAGGTTCTCGTTAAACAAAACTGAGTAGGCGGTGTTTAGTTTCCAGCTCCCCTCTTGTCTCCTGGGGCATGTTAAAGCTTCCAGGCATCCAGTGGTGTCACTCCCAGACTCTGTTGTAATTAGGTCCCATCGGACCCGGACACACTGGGCTTGTGGTCAGTAGTCTTTCCACTCATTTACACCAAGAGTGTTCATTAAATCGGCCAAATGTACCAAACGTGTCCTGGGGTTTGGAAGGTGTCTGTGACCCGTAGTTCCTACCTGTGTCTGCACCCGCATTTCTTCATCTGTAAAGGCTGGGATAATGATACGTGCCTCGTAAGATTGTGGTAAAGGTTAATGAGCAACAAAAGTTAAATGCTTGGCATTTGGTAGGTGGTTAATAAATGGTAGCTGCTGTCACAGGCATCGTAAATTTATATACTGACTCTCGTAATCTGAAATCAGCTAGGTCACATGCAGTTCTCAGAACGTAAGCCACTTAATAACTGGACCCATAAGGTATTCCATGGCCAAGGTTCTTCGTCCAGATTAATTTTAGAACCTCCATACCAGGGCACCTGGATGGCTTAGTCAGTTGAGCGTCCGACTTCAGCACGGATCGTGGTATCACAGCTTGTGAGTTAAAGGCCCGCATTGGGTTCTCTCCGTGTCAGCAGCACAGAGCCCACTTGAGGTCCTCTTGTCTCCCTCTCTCTCTGCCCCTCCCCCGCCCATGCTCGCTCGCTAGCTCTCTCAAAAATCTTTTAAGTTTAAAAAAAAAAAAAAAAAAGGACTTTCATACTGATGCCTTACTAGACATTCACAGTGTCCACAGAGTTCCTGAGACCAAGCACCCCACAAAGCCCCACAGCATAAGACACTGGACCAGTGGCCCTTCGCCACCTCACCCATGTGGGGACTGTGCGACCTGATTTACGCTGATTCCCCAAGCTGACACCCTGGAACCCTTTGATCACTGAAAACCTGCTAACATGGTTTTAACAAGCGCTAAATCTGAGTTTCACACTCAAGGTGGGGCGTGGCACTCATGCTTGAAAGAGCCCAGGACACCAGAGCAGACCGGGAGGAGCAGACCAGGAGCAAGTCCTGTCCTCACAGCACTGTCATCCTAGGCAGGAAGCCGGCCTGCTGATTCCCTCCTCTCCCCTGGGCGGGGAACTGCCCTCCAGGGCCTCGTTAGCTGCCCTCTCGGCCCCAGGAGATGCTGGAGCCCTGCAGCCGTACTCTGTGGTGCATTTACCTTCAGCTGCTTTCCTTTTGGCCTTGCCTGAACCAGGCTCCCCAGTTTGGAGATGGTAACGGTCGGTAGAGCTCTGTGAGGGGGTCTCTGGGGGGGTGGGGCAGGCCCACCACAGGCCTCTTCGTGCCGCGCTGTGGCCCAGGAGCCAAGAGGGTCCTGGCGGGTCAGCTCCCCTGGGCTAGTGGCGCCAGCCTCTCCTCGTGAGCGGCGGCCCTGGCCCCCTGGCCTCTCTCACCAGGGCCGACCGTGTGTTTCAGATCGGGAAGCTGCGCAGCGAGCTCGAGATGGTGAGTGGGAACGTGAGGGTGATGTCGGAGATGCTGACGGAGCTGGTCCCCACCCAGGCAGAGCCTGCAGACGTGGAGCTGCTACAGGTGAGCGAGCGCCCAGCGGTCCACGCACATTTCTCCCCCACCCACGCTGCAGCTTTCGTGACTTCCTCTGAACTCCTCGGTCACAGTGGGAGGGCTTAAAACCAGGGACTCTGGACCCCAGCACGTTGGAATTCAGGGCTCTGCCATTTTCTAGTGGGAACAAAATGGCCCCTCCTGCCCCAGCTTCCTCATCTGTAAGATTGTTCTAATAAGAGCTTTGAAGGTCTGAGTGTGACATGAGAATTAAATAAGGCTTTGCATGTAAAACACCAGCCCTGGGCCTGGTTCTAAGTAGGTCCCCAGTCAATGGTATTGAGGAGAAGCTTGGAGGTGGGATTTCCCCCCTTCCAGAATTTGAAGCTTAGCAGGCAGGTATGGGAGCAGCGCCGGCGTTGAGAGTAAAGAGCAGGCCTTCTCGGGCCCTGGGGCAGGTGCAAGCCACCGGCTTTCTCTCCGTATGTCACATGTATTCCCGCAGTCCCATCCCCAGCTGGGAGCCACTGAAGGCACCACCCCACCCGTGGAGGTCAGTTCACAGAGGTGCCAAGAAAGCAGGGGGGGTGGGGGTGCAGCGACCAAGGCCCAGGAATCACCAGGTGTGAGTGCTGGGTTGACACGGGAACAGCTCACAAGCAATGAGCACTTCCTGCACACCAGGCTCTGATGTTAACACTTGATACGCATTCATTCTTCACTCCGTCCTCACTGCACCCAGCAACAGATGGGTTCTCTCATTATCCCCATTTTCTAGATCAGCCAACTGAGGCAAAGAGAGGTCATGGAATGTGCCCAGGGTCATGTGGCTGGTAAGCAGCAGAACTCGAGCCCAGGAGCCTGGCTCCAGCCACTGCTTTTCGGCTGCTGAGAGGGGTGGGTACGGAAGTGGGAACAAAGCCACAAGTGTGCTTGGTCACAGGAGGAAGAGAAGGGAGGCCCACAAGGTGTTGAAAGTGGCTCCAGCCCGCCCTGCCCCACAGTAAAGGCAGATGAGGAAATCCTCAGAGGGGGTGGGTAACAGGGTCTGAAAGAGAACACAGGTCAATGTCGGGGCAGTGTCTGGTCTTCATGGGGCCTCTAGGAGGAACGTGCCAGCGCGTGGCCACAGTCAGCAGTGCCGATGACCATCTGAACCTCAAGACCTCGACCCAGGCACCTGTCCACCTTGTGGCAGGTACCTGAAGAAAGAAGAAGTCAGTCTTACAAAGGAAGAACTTCGAATGTTGTGGCTTTTTTTTTTTTTTCTTTCTTTCCCAAAGGAGTTTCAACATGTAACTTGCTGATTACAGATCGGTCACAGACATGGCGACTCAGTGCCATGGGGGGTCCTGGAACAGGAGGACATTAGTGGGAAAACAGTGACACTAGAAGAAAGTCTGGAGTTGAGCTCATAGGGCTGGGCTGGCATTCACATCTTTGACAAATGCCAAACTGAGGAGAAGCCGGGTGAAGGGGTTACGGGAACTCGACTACCTTGGCAACATTTCTGCAGATCTGAAATTATTCCAAAGTAAAGAAGTCTTTAAAAAGAAATTAGTGGAAACAATGAGGCAGAAATTCAAAATCGGGGTTTGCAGGTAACAGCTGGAGTCCTCTAGTTCATTTATTTAGGTTTGGTGACAGAAAGATCCCCATCACCCAGAGAAATGGTGATTTGTTTCACCGGCCTCTTGGGGGGTCTTGGTTTTTCAACCGAGCAGAAGTGGCGGCTGGAACCATAATACCAAGTCTGCATGCAGCCAGGTTAAGCCAGCAGCCCCGCCTCACATGTTACTTGTCTCCTGCATGTTCAGTATTGGTGTAGAACACCGGACGTGGGAGCCAGAGGCTTGTTTGCGGAACCCCGAAAGCTGTCCTGGGAGCTTGGAGTCTGGTTTGGAAACCCCTCCATCCTCCAAGGCGGCACAAAGGCTGGGGCCCGGCCCCCAGCGATGGCCTCACTCTGGGCCCAGGGACTATGGCCATCTCCCTTCCTGCCTCCTCAGGAGCTCAATAGGACGTGCCGAGCCATGCAGCTGCGGGTCCTGGAGCTCATCCCCCGAATCGCCAATGAGCAGCTCACAGAGGAGCTGCTCATCGTCAACGACAACCTCAACAACGTGTTCCTGCGCCACGAACGGTAGGCCGGCCGCCCCCGCCTTCTCCCTCCCCTGGCTCCCTGTTCACACCGTCTGACCTCCTGTGGTCTCCCCCCTTCCCCGGCGTGTCCTCAGCCGTCTCCTTCCCCGGAGGGCATGAAGTCTGCCCAGCCTTCCAGCCACCTCTCCAATCCCTGCCAGGGTCTGCCCTGCTGCCATGTCCCTGCGTGTGGGCCTGGTCCATCCTTGCTCACTCTGCCACTGCCTGGCTCTGGGGCTGTGGACCAGTTACTTGACTTAATTACTGCCCTTTGACTCTTTGCACACTGCACGCAGCTCACTTAGGCAGGAAAATAATTTATTAGGAGAATAGCCTTTATGAAATGGGAAACTTTCAGAATCCAGAAAAGAGTGAAACAGTGAGGCCTCCCAGCAGAGTAGGAAAGAAAGATCCCAGGGCGGCCCTGGGGACTGGGGGCAGAAACTCCCAGGCCACGTCCCCAGGGTGCTGCCATCAGTAAACGGGCCCCGCACAGTTGCCCACTTTGTGTCATTCTGTTCAAGAGAAGCTGATTGGCTCAGATTTGTCATTCCCACTGGGTTGAGAAGGGAAAAGGGGCCCTTGAAGGGTCACAAGGAGATGGGGGAGGAGCAGTTCCCCAGAGGGCACTCAGGTGCTAATACAGAGAAGGGGTGCCAGGCTCTCTATATCTGAAAACGAGGTCCACGGTTGTACCTGCCCTATGGGGTGATGCACTTAGCAACCAGGGGTCCCTGGGTCACAACACAGTTATTCCAGCCTTCTCCAGCCCTTGTTCATCTCACATCTTTGTCCATCAACACACAGGTGATTCTGAGTCCCTTGAGAGTGGGGCAGGGCTGCCGTGGGCCACGTCTACGAGGCCTCTCCTGCTCGCCGGCTCAGTGGAATAGAAGTGTCCCTTTCTGCCATTTTGGGGTGTGGGCTGAGATGGCCCAAGGACCCAATCTGGGGATGACTGGGACCCCCTGACACCCACAGGCATCAGGCCCGGCCTGATATCCTATGCCTGCTGCCTCCTAGTTCACGGTCATACTCAGTCTTCGCCGGGGCTTCACGTCTGGGAGGCAGGTTCCACCGTCGTCCCCTTGTAAAAGATGAGGCCGAGCTCCAGAAGGGACGTTAATGTACCCACCGTCACTCAGTAAGTGACAGGGCCAGCACTCAGCAGACCACGGCCTTCTCCGCCCACCTCAGCAGCCCCTTGGCATGTCGGGAACGTTTCAGGGAACAGAACTCACCTTTGCTGTGTGCCGTGCGTCCGCATTTTCCTGTCTGTCCTGGCCCGTCCCTGTGTGTGTGCCAGTCACGACCGGAGTGGGCAGGCAGTCAAAAACTCCAGTTGGGACACTCTTGCCAGTGAACAAGGGGCACTGTTACCCATCCCCCAGGGATACACCGGCAGGGATACGCATCCCGGGCGTAAACTGGGTCTGTCACCCTAATCGTGACCCGCCAGGTGGATTGGGAGGCCTGCAGTGTGAGGAACCCTGCCCGGGCTGGGCTGTGCTCAGGGGCCTCTCTGTCTCTCTGACTCGGCTCGTTTCTGTCTTCGTAGGTTTGAACGGTTCCGAACGGGCCAGACCGGCAAGGTAAAGGCACTTTCCTATGACCAGGTCATGCCCGTGCTGATGTGGGAGAGGAGGGCTCCCTCCCCAGACAACCTGCACGGGATGTGCCCTCTTGTCCAGACTCCTAGAGAAGTCCCCTTCTAACTTTTTATGTCAGTGTCCCTTTAAGGTAACTGAGGCCCCCGCCATCAGCTAATGCCGGCTTCCCAACCCCCCAGGGGGTGCAACTGAGCTAGGGGCAGAGCAGGGAAGACTCCCTCATTCCCAGACAGAGCTGCCAGGGCCCTGGTGGCACGTCCCCCAGCAACGGCGGCATCTCCCTTCTCCCCAGGCCCCGCAGGAGGCCGAGGCGGCGGCCGACTTGATCGACATGGGCCCTGACCAGGCGGCCACCAGCAGCCTCTCGTCCCAGCTGGCGGGAATGAGTAAGTTCAGGGTGGGGGTTCTGGCCGAGGGCGCACGACGGTGCTACGGGCACCCCTCACTTTTGGGGGTGCCCTCCTCCCAGTTTGGGGCTGGAACGCCAACAGCAGACCGTTGGCCCAGACCCCGCCTCGCTGGGCTGAACCCCACTGCAAGGTCGGGCACCCAGGACCAAACACGTGGGGCTCTTACCCTCACAGCCCACAGCTCCTGAGCCCTCCGGGCCTCAGGGGCCCCCTGTTCTGTGGTCACCCCTCGACACTGAATTCTCCGTGGCCTGAGCCATCGAGGCAAGCTTGGCCTAGTCGCTTGAACGCCCTCCGCCCCGTCTCCTGTGTAAAGGGCAGGAATGGGCCCTTCCTCATGGGTCGTCGCGAGGACTGAGTAAGCTCACGCATGAAAGGGCCCCAGGTCGCACCAGGCCCAGGGTGCGCTCCCGGGACACGCTAGCAGGTGCCATCATCGTCACTGTGATTGGTTTTCACGCCGCTGGCTGCCTGCTTGTGCTGAGCCCAGGAAGTACGTCAGAGCCCGTTCTGAATCACTAATGCGAGGCTGCTGGGAAACCCAGCTGCGCGTGTGATCGCCAGCCCACCGCACAGCCGTGTCCTGTGCCAGATGCTGTGGGCAGCGTTTTACTCGTCACAGCTGCCCCGGGAGGGGGACTGTGACTCCACCTCAGGGAGAGGAAGTCACGTACCCACGGCCCCTCAGCCAGCAGGGACCTGGCTGCCCCATCCGGATACCCGCGCTGTCCCGCCCCGCGCCCACCCCCGCCGCCCCCCTGCTTCTCCAGAACCGTCCCTGGGTCCCTGGGCCTAGCAGCTCAGCCACTGCCCAGTGTGCAGGGCCCTTCATGTCCCTTTCTGTCTCTGCAGACCTGGGCTCCAGCAGCGTGAGGGCTGGCCTGCAGTCTCTGGAGGCCTCGGGCCAACTGGAAGGCGAGTTTGACATGTTTGCGCTGACCCGCGGCAGCTCTCTGGCTGACCAACGAAAAGAGTGAGTGGCCCAGCCCCACCCTGTCCCCTGCATTGCGGGCTCCCCATCAAGGCAGAGCCTCTCCGGGCCCCTGAACCCAGCTGCGTGGCATGCCGTGTGGAGGGACACACAGTCTGCTGTCTGCACCCCCTCGGGATGGCAGAGCTCCCACCCCCTAGGTCAGTCCCAGTGGCCCCAGAGGTAGACTTCATGCCCCACGGGCAGGCCTGGGGGGAAGAAGGGACGCCTGTGGTTTGATGAGCAACTGTGTGCCAGAATCTCACATAATCTGATCAGATGAGGAAACTGAGGCACTGAGAGGCTGAGTCATTTGCTCCGAGTCAGACCATTGATATGTGGCAACACTAGGATGGGACCCCAGGGCTGCTTGTTCCCAAACAGTGTCCTGCCCGGCCTCTCCCCACCACACCCCCCAGGGCAGGCAGAGAAGATCCCTGATAAAACCTCAGGGACTTGTCTAGTCATTTCTGTTGCTGCCTAGCCACCCTTAATGCCCCAAAAAGTCCCTGTTGCCCCACCTGGGTCTGCTCCCTCTGCCCCAGGGCTGGGGTTCTGTCCTTTGCTGAGCTGGTGTTTTCAGGGAGGTGCTTTCGGCAGCCACGGCAGGCCCCTTGCCTCGACGTCTCGGGACTGGCCCCACACAGGCTTGTCAGGGGAAGCAGTTTGCTTGGTACTCTCAGCCCTTGCTCAGGACCCTGGACTGCGCCACAGGCAGCCAGGATTTACAGCCAAGGAAAGCTCTGGATTAAGGGACTCCCTCAGCAGATGCCCCAGCCTCCCCGGTGGTCATTCTGGTCACTTGAATGGCCTTTGGCCTTCCCTCCTTGCCCTGTCTTTGGGAACTGTCAGTGGGCCTCTGAGGGCCCAGCCATGCCCTGTCCACACCACACATCCAGGTCAAATCTGATAGGCTGCAGCTGGCTCTGCCTGCCGCCCGGACCAAACCCTGGGCTGCGAGCAGCGTTTTTAGTCTGGGTAGTCTGCGCTCACGAGGCCCAGTGCTCACGGACCAGCAGCTCACAGTTGCCGTGGAGTTTGGGGCACGGAGAAGCCACTGTGCGGGTGGAAGCTAATGGGTCCACTGGGATGTGCAGCCGGGAGGGCCGCCCGCCCTCCCTCCCGCTAGGCCCCAGCAGGCAGCATGCTGGCCACGCCGGAGAGCCCCTGGCAGTCGGCCCGGCTCGCCAGCCCGGCGAGGCTTGCTGTTGCTCTGTTACTCCCTTGAGGAGCAGGCCCTGGGGGGCAGAGGAAGGCGTCCCCGGCGCCCGCAGTCTCATGGGGAGGAAGGTGTACACACCGCCGCCGTGCGGTGCTTATGGCCGCCCTGGATGGGGGTGCCGGGCACTGTGGACACACACGTGGTGGCAGGCAGCTCTGCAGAGGGTGCTCAGGCCTGGACCTTGGGGATAAGGAGTCAGGAAGGCCGTTTCAGGCCATAGGAGCAGTGTGTGCAAAGGCTCAGAGGCAGGGAGAGCGTGAGATGCTGGGCTCAGAGGCAGGGAGAGCGTGAGATGCTGGGGTGGGGGGAGGGGAGGGGACATCTTGGACCTTCTCACGTCATGGGGTCCCCTGCAGGCCCTCCCTGGGTCCCTGGGGACTGGTTTCCACCTCAGCAGAAAGCACGTGGCAGGGACCAGAATGCCCTGGTGTCAAGTTCCTCTTTCCTTTGTTCCGCTTGGTGGTCCCTCCCTTAGGCTTCTGCTGGGTCTTCTAGTCCCCGGCCCGCCTGACTGCCCTGCTCCCCTCCGCGCCCCCCCCCCCCCCAGGGGCTCTTGAATCCTCTGAGGCCTTTTCTGCCCACCTGGAGTCTGGCCCACACCTCCTTCTGCCTTCCCGGCTCCTGCTTCCCTCCAGCCTGTGCCAGCTCTGCCTCTGCTCACCGGGAAGCCAGCTCCTTGCCAGCCACACCCCAACCCCAGGTGGCACAGTCGTGGCCTCTCCAGCCGACCAGGCCAAGGAGAGCGACAGGGAGCATCTCTCTGAGCCAGACGCACCCTAGCCAGGCTTTGCTGGAAGTAGGATGCTCTTCTGTATTGTCATCCTGGGGACACACTGCACTGCACTGGATGACCTCCCCAGTGCCGGTGTCATCCAAGGGGCCCCCGGGCCAGTCCCTGCCCACCAGCTTCACCACAACCTTCGGAGGTGTAGCCCTCCTCCCTCCTGCGCTGGGTGTGGGGCAGGAGACACCTGGCCCAGCATCTGCGGCTGGGCCTGGGCGTGGGCCTTGCGGGAGCTTCCTCTATCCCGGGTGTCTTCCACCTCCACTGCTGCAGGCATGGCCCCGGGGGGACGGCCACGCTTCGGCCTGAGGGCTGCGGGGGCAGGAGAGACGGAAAAGCAGAGGTGGGGGCGAGGGCGTAACTAGGAAAGAATGTATTGTTCTTCTGAGTGAAGAAAAGCATTGATTCCTGTATATTCCTAGGTCTGAACATGCCTTATTCTGCCTTTTTCCACAACACACCTGCCATGTCTTAGAAGGAGGGACAGCAAGGGGGCTACTTCCATACCAGGAGTGGGCAGGACGCATGGCTCAGTCTTAGACATCACTTCCTCCTCACCAGCTCTCAGGGCCCGGACTCAGCTGGGGATACCAAGCTCCAGGAGGGCGTGAGCACACCGCCCGCCACCCTGGCTTTCGTGTTGGCTCCAGCCCAGCCCTGCAGATCGTCCCTAGCCCAGGGATGGGCAGGAGCTGCGGAACTGGGGGTTGAGCTCATGATGGCACTTGCGGCAGCCTCCACAGGAGGGAGTGGACTCCAGTGCCCTCAGAATGGCTGCCTGGGAATTTGGGGGTCTTCTCCCCAGAGGCCCTTTGACGTGCCAGTCTCCCCCATTCCCAGGAAGGCCATTTGGCATCGCAACGGTTTCAGTCAATAGGGCTCGGGTTCCTGAAGCCTCGAGCTGCCCCCCACCCCCGCCCCCGGACCTTCAGGGCTTTCCATTTGTGACGGGGATTCTGCAGCTCACTTCTTCCCCTCAGAACTGGACCGAGCTGGTGCTGAGGCCCCGCCTCCTTCAGCTGACGCTCCAGAATGAGAAGAGCGGCTCCTTCCAAGAATCAGGGCTGAGCGCCCAAGGCCGCCTCTGACGTCCCCCTGTAGCAACCAGGAGAGACCCCCCCCCCCCGCCCCAGTCCATTGCCACATAGCTTTCCCCTGACTCCTACCTTATTCTCTCGCTCCCCACGACTCACCTCACACACAGCAAACACCTTCCCTGTGCTCAGCCCCTGCCCTCTCTGCCCCGTCCAGCTGGTGGCATCCCCCAGGACATTTAGTCTTTCTTTCTTTCTTTCTTTTTATTTTTGAGAGAGAGAGAGAGAGTGCAAGAGTAGAGGAAGGGACAGAGAGAGGAGGGGCAGAGGATCTGAAGCGGGTTCTGCACTGACAGCAGAGAGCCCCATGCAAGGGCTTGAACTCACGAGCCATGAGATCATGACCCGAGCCAAAGTCGGATGCTTAACCAACAGCCATCCAGGCGCCCCATCCCCCAGCACAGCCAGGACGGGGCAGGGGAGAGCTTCGTGCTGGGGCCCCACGCAGGATGGCACCATGTGGGATGACGCCCCACCCAGCCATCTGCACATGTGTCTACGACAGCGAATGGAACTCTCCATCCAAAGGCAGCCTCGTACAGAACCACGATTTATTACCTTACAAAATGGAAGCTGCTCGGGGAGCCTGGGTGGCTCATTTGGTTAAACGTCTGATTCTTGATTTCAGCTCAAGTCAGGATTGTCACAGTCGTGAGATCTACCCCCACGTCGGGCTCCGTGCTGAGCGTGAAGCCTGCTTGGGAATCTCTCCTCCCCTCTCTGCCTCTCCCCTGCACCCACTCTCTCTGTCTCTCAAAATAAACATTTTTAAAAAAGAGGAAGCTGTTCAAAGAAGGGTCTGGAGGTGGGAATTCTCCATGGGGATGGGGCACTGGCATGGTTTCTCATCCCTCGAGTTTGGCCGGATCCGATGAGAGCCATTGGTGAGCTTGCTCTTGGCCTTTGGCCAGCGCCACCTTCCCTCACTTCTCCAGCCTTGGCTGCCTGTCATGGTCACACGTCTAAGCCCGGGTCTACGGTCTGCAGGCAGGCAGGCAGGCGGGCGGTTGGGCCTGCAGAATTGGAGCCCGTCCTGAGGCCTGCACTGCCCCCTGCCCAGGCACCACCCGGGGCCACACAGGATGTGAGCCCAGCTCACCCCTGCCCACCCATGCATCCCGCCCTCGGTCAGCATGCCTGGTACCACAGGGCAGAACTCATGGTCTTGGCCTCTACATTTCAGGGTGAAATACGAAGCCCCCCAAGCAACAGACGGCCTGGCTGGAGCCCTGGATGCCCGGCAGCAGAGCACTGGAGCGGTAAGCAGAGGGTCCTGCTGCTACCTTGTCCGGAAGGAGGGCCAGAGGATCCTTGCCCCCCGGTCCCACACCCCCACCCGCCATGTGCTGGGCCCCAACGTGACACATCCCTCTCCTCATCTGGTTCCGTCACTGGCCCCTTGTAGCTAATGTGACACCTCCCATTTCACAGCTGAGGAAGCAGTCCGAGAGGTTAAGTCACCTGCCCAAGTTCACACAGCAAGGAAGGGCTAGAGCAAGGACTCAGAAAGCCCAGAGTCCCGCAGCCTGGCTTCCCAGCTGCGTGTCCGCGGACAGACTGCTGACCCGTAGCAAGGTTTACAGTGGGGTGTGCGAGAGGGCGTGTTAAGGGGCTCAGCAGAGTTAGAGCTCCATCAGCATTGTACCTCCCCGCCTCCCTGGAGACCTGTTATTTGCAGGAGTGGGGACAGGGGGGACAAGAGAACATACCCTGAAACTTCAGGGAGGCTTCCAGGGGTGCCATTTTCATTCCATCGAATTGATTGACGGCTTATGGAGTGATAGCCACATGTCCGGCACTGCACACACTCTGTGGGTGACCCCTCCCCCTTGGCAGGAACTCCAAGTACAATTCTCACCCCTTTGGATTTGTTCTAGATGCCCTTGGGGTGGGGGGAATTTCTGTTTCAGTAAGTGGACAGAGTAGCTCCTCGGGAGGTGATTAGAAACGGCTGGGCCCAGGAGTCGGAGAGGCAGGGGGCAACGAAGGGAGACAGCCGGTGACAGCACAGGCTTCTGAGGCCAGGTTGGACTGGGCGACAGGAGACAAAGCCTGAGGGGCAGCAGGGACCCGAGGGCCTCGGGTAGCCAGGAGGACTGTGTGAGGTGGAGGCCATGGCCAGGCTTGAGCAGAGGGGCACGTTTCTCTGTCCGTTTTAGAAGGAACCAGCATGGAAGCTGGGAGAGCAGCTAGGAGGGAGTGGAAGTTGCCCAGTATACAAGTGGGTGGGGGGTCCTGGCGACTCCCCAAAGGCATCCCCAGCATCTCAGGAGTCATTCCCAAGTCAGAGCGGAGCCAGACTTGGAACACCGTGGAGGCAAGACCAGCTAGAGAATCAGACGTCTCCCGTGTGTGCCCTGTGACCCAGCACCAAGCACAGCACATTTGCACCTGCGTCTCAGGGCCTCCAGCTACTTTCCTTTGTAAGTGGCCATCTGTCACAGCCATGCCCTGTGCCAGGCACCCTACAGCCCGCCTTTCTGAGCCATCACACAAACCCTTAGGTCGTGTTGTTATCCCCATTTACAGATGAGAAAACTGAGATCGAGAGGCCGGGCAAGTGAGGCAGCAGAGGTTAACATCCTTAGCGTGATGCCTGGCACAGAGTGAAGCGTTCAGTCTCCCTGGTGCTGCTGTGTGGTTTTCCCCACTTACGGACGAGAAAGCCCAGGCTTAGCATTGTGAGGTAGTTTGCCCAACACACCTCACAGTCCTCGGTCCTGGCTCCATAGCCAGTGCCGGGAGCAGGAGCCCCAGATGGCCTGCACAGCTCTAAGGAACAGAGGTGGACACTCCAGAAAATCTGGCTCCCAGATTCCAGATGCATCCGAACGCTCTGGGAGCCGTCTGGAAGCACTTCCCTCTCAGGCCACCTGACCCCTCGTGGGCAGAGGCGAACTGCACAGGCACCCCTTCCGGTTGCAGATGAAGGACTGCAGCCCAGAGACAGGTGTCCCCGCCCCAGGACTCAGAGCAATCCCGGGCATGACAGGAACTAGAACCCAGGTCTCCCGGCTCCTATACCACCTTCAGTTATAGCCACAGGGAGGAAATATACACACACCTCTACTTGCAGGAAAGAGGAAGTTGGTAAATCATTGCTTATTCCTCTCTGATCACTTGAGAGATTGAAGCAGCTTCTGCCCACATCAGGGTATGATGTTCTTACAAGTGTCCGTAAACACCTGCTCCCGAGGTACATGAGTCTGGCTGGGTGGTGGGGAGGCTTTCTCCCGTTAAACTGTCAGGATGGGACTCTGAGCGGCAAAGTAGAGAATGGAATCCAGTGCCAGCTCTCCTGGCAGCCAGTATTTGCCCCCGGGGTTCACAAGTCCCGTGATTGCGGCTGCTGGACAGCGTGTCCCAGGCCCTGTGCCGGGTCTGTCCAGGGTGGGGGAGGCAGTTGGGGGCCGGCGAGCTGGGAGCCGGGACTCTAGTCTCCTCATCTCTGGGGTCCTAGGGAACCCTGATTGTCCATCAGTAAACATGAGGGGACTGGGCAAACCAACGTTCTAATCCTGGGGTACCCATCAGAGCCCCTAGCAGCCAGCACACTGGTTAATGGCTGACTTCTCAGCCCTTCCAGGATTGCCTAGGCCGCTCCCAGGCTCGTTGTGGAAAAGGAGATTTGCCCGGTGCATTCAGGACCCTGGGGTCGCAGGGCTATTGTGGTTCATCCCAGTGAGACACCCTCCACTGCTGCCTGTCCCCCCTCACCTGCCCCCACAGCACCAGCCTCCACAGGCACGCGTGCGCACACACACACACACACACACACACACACACACACACACACGGCCTCCTAAGGTGGTAACAGGACTCCCGACCTGAAAGGGGTGTCCACATTGGAGAAAGCTGCCAGCATACCAGTGGCCCTGGCCTTCCTGCCACCCTCAGCCTGACCCTTTCTCACCCAGATGGGAGGCAGCCTTGAGAAGAGCCTCAGTGACTGGATGATGAGACAAGGCATGGTGAGGAGAGGCCAGGCCGGCCCAGAGAGCGGAGGCTGCCACTGGCAGGAGTCCCGCCCGGGGTGGTGCTGTCGCAGGGGCAGGACCACCAGAGCCAGCAAGAATGCAGGGTGCTGCAGGTGCCCTGCTGTGCTCCTGCTTCGTGGCCCCTCGGTGCCCACTTCCGGCCCCTAATTCGGAAGCGAGGCCCAGGTGGCCCCTCTGGCAGCTGGGAGGCGACCGGGGCTCGCTGGTTCTGGGCTGGGTAGAGAGGGACAGGTGCACGCTGCCCAGAGCCCTTGCTGCTGCTTCCGGGAAGTAGGCGCCTGCTCTCTCTGCTCTGGGCACTTCTGCCGCCACCGGGGACCTCAGGTGCTGGGGACAGAGCTTGGGGACCGAACTGGCTGGGTTGGAGAAGGACTGTCACTCTCACTCTCTTTCCCAAAGTAACAAAGCGGTCACTAGCCTTTCTTGAGCGTCTGCTCTGTGCCAGACTCCTATCCATCACCTCCTGTCCCCTCACAGCAGCCTGGACGGTAGGGACCGTGTGCTCCCTCCTCTAAACATGAGAGAAGCGAGGTCAGACAAGTGACCTGCCCAAGCCACGCTGTATGAAAGGGCAGTCTCGGACTCTGTCCCCAAAACCTCCAACGGGGTCCTCACACTATAGAAGGAAGCACCCAGCCCCAGTGCGGGACCCTTGTGGCAGAGCCCATGTCTTTGTGGCCCAAAACGAAAGTCCCTATGAGTAGTGGGGAGATCCGCTCTTCCTCAGGTTCCTGCTCCAGCTGTTAGGAGCCCCCTCCCTGACCCCCTGCCTAGCACCTGGCCCCACATCCCCTTGCCCACAGCCTGGCACAGTGGGCAGAATTGTGGGTCCTAAGCAGACGGGCAGGAGCCATCTTGAAGGGGATATACCAGGATCTCAACCCCCCAGAAGGGGGTGGGGCATGTCCAACTGGCCCCACTTCATAAATGAGGAGACTCAGGGGTGAGGGTGACAGCCACAGGCCGCCCAGCCAGCAGGCCCCCAGCTGATGGGGCCTTCTGCCTTCGCACCGCATGCACTGCCCTCACCACCTCACCCCTGCCCTTACAGATCCCCGTCACCCAGGCCTGCCTCATGGAGGACATCGAGCAGTGGCTGTCCACTGACGTGGTAAGTTGGCCCCGCCCCGCCCAGAAGCAGAGGCTGGGGCACATTCCTCCCCCCCCACCAACAGCGGGCTCATGAGGCCGCCTCATGGCGGGACACCTCCTGCCAGCCACCCGCCCTCTCCAAGGCACTCTCCTCAGAGGCCTCCGCCTCACAGCTGCTGGGGCCGAGCCTTTCCTGAGAGTGCTGTCACCGCGGGCCCCAGGAGCCTCAGCCCGAGACAGGAAGGGCAGGATGGGCTGAGGGAAGCCGTCACAGTGGTGAGCCCTGCACCTGCACCAGCTCGGGGAGCCCTCCCCCTGGTGCCTCTGAGAAGCTCCACCAGCAGCGCCATCTTCCAGACCAGGAAGCTGATGAGCAGCCCTGAGGGGTGCCGAGCCTAGGAGGAGGCAGGGGCCCAGGCCGTCTGCAGAGCCCCGCGGCCCCCAGGGAGCGGCAAGGGCGGCCAGCCTCGGCTCTCCTGTCCAGGGCCCCTCCCCCTGCACCTGCCGCCCCACCTTTGGGCACCAAGGACCAAGGGCCTGGATGCTCCCAGGCCCAGAGGCTGCCTTCTGCCAGAGGCCAAGACGGTGTTTCCGCCCGAGGTCACGCAGGGGTCCGTGCCTGGTGATGGCAGGAGGCACCCCCCACTCCCAACTTTAGCACGCGTGGCCTCCGTCTCTGGGGCCCTTCCCGCCACAAGGGCAAGTGTGTTCACCATCTACACACCGGAACAAAAGGAAGTGGTGTTTATTGAGGACCCGCTGGGCCCCACAGCCTGGGCTTGGCAGTCCGATATTCCATTTTAGCTTCCCGACAACCAGTTCTACCAAGCGGGAAACTGAGGCTCAGAGCAGTCAGGTGACACCCAGGGCTGCAGCTCGGGGAAGAGTGGGGACAAGGTTCAGGTCCTGGGCCCACTACGCCTGCCCCCAGAGGACTGTGGCTAACCTCCTCTTCCTTCTGCTTTCTCAGGGGAATGACACGGAGGAGCCCAAGGGCGTCACCAGCGAAGGTAGTAGGCCCTGCCCGCCCGCCCCTTCCCCCGCCCTGGCCTCGGAACCCGCCCCCGAACCCCTCTGTCTCGTTCCTCTAGAATTTGACAAGTTCCTGGAAGAACGGGCCAAAGCAGCCGATCGGTTGCCCAACCTCTCCAGCCCCTTGGCCGAGGGGCCCCTGGGTCCCCCTCGTGGCGCTGCCCCTCGAAAGAAGACCCAGGAGAAAGATGAGGACATGCTGTTTGCCTTATGAGCGTGGGGCCTGGCACCTGCAGCCTGAGCTCCCGCTGCTCCCACAGTCCCCGACGGGGGCCTGTTTCCCTCCTTCGGTGTTAAGGCTGCTTTGAGGAAGGCTTGTTACCCCCTTCTCTTCGCCTCGAGGATAGGCTGACCCTGCTGTGGCCGCACCGCCTGGGCCGTGGAGAGACGGCTGGATGAACTGGGGTAACGAGTCAGCTCTACATTGGGATCTTGGCCACTCCTGCCTCCTTCCCCACCCCAACCGACCACTACTTTGCTGAGACAGGCCGGCCGCTTGGTTGCCGGATGTGACTCCTTGTCCTAGGGGATCCCCTCCCTGGACCCTTTCCACACTGCCAGTCGAGGCCTGGCTGGAGGCCAGAGGCAGCAGAAGCTTCTGTCGCAGCCTCCGGTCCATTCCCCGGCCCCTGCCTCGTGGACCCAAAAGGCTTTGGCTAGCTGTCGAGGGCCGGCTGTGGGGGCCTCTGCCCAGCCGCACGCTGTCCAGGTACGAAGCTGCGTGTGGTGGGGGCGAGACCCAGCAGCCCCAGGCCGCAAGGAGAGGCTCCTGGAGCACCTGTGGCCCCCACGACCTCCACTGCCTTTTCCTCCATCCTCCTCCTCCTCCATCATCCTCCTCCTGTTCCTCCCAGTCAGGGCTCCACCGGGCACTGGGCCCACCCACCTGTTGATTGATCTTCTTGTACTGGGAGAGGTGCCTTTTGTAGCCCCAATTAAAGGTAGGAAAGCACCCTGCTGGCAACGCTGTTGAGTCTCTAGGTGGGAAGTGTCTTTCTGGCATCACCAGAGACCAGGACTGCTCTGGGCCGGGCCGGGCTAGGGGCATCCAGGAGAGGGCCCTCTGCAGGTGGTACAAGCGGGGTGGCGGCACTGGGCAGCACCGCGTGCGGGCAGGTGCAGCCCCCTCACGCCTCACAACACGGGCTGCAGCCTCGACTCGCCCCATCGCTCTCCTGAGCGACCGCCCTCCCTCCCGAGGGCACCTCCACACTCGCTGTCCCCCCTCGGGCCAGCTCCTGTCCTGCAACAGTGATCACAGAGGAGCGGCTGCAGACGGTACGGGCGTCCCATCTGAGGCCCGGGTGCTAGGCACCGCATTAGGGCTACACGCGGGCTCGGGCAAAGTAAAGTGACTGTCTCCTGTCACAGATGCTGAGCCTGTGACTCGGTGGGTCACGTGAGCTGCCCCAGCCCAGAAGAAGTGGCATAGATGCTTACCATGGGCCAGGTGCTTCCTCATGCATCAGTGCATTGTCCCCATTTTTCAGATGACAACACTGAGGCCCAATTTGGATGCCTTGGCACACAGCTCGGGGAGCTGAGCCACAGGGTGTAGGCACGGGTCTTAGTAAGTTCTTACTCTGTGGCAACCCGAGAGCCCCAGGTCTTGGGGAACCACATTTCCCAGCCTGGACTCTCAACACCAGGCTCCCCGAGGGGCAGCCCAGCCCTCAGCGGTGGAAGGGAGGGGGCTGCTCTGTGGCGGGAGCGATTGACCCGCCTGAAAGGTCTACCTACAGAGGAGGGAAGAAGTCCGAACACGTGGGTCCAGGGGAGCCTGGACTGCTGAAGTGTGGCCTGGGTCTGGGAGCGGCCACCGGCTCCCATCGGTGACAGGCAGGTCACCCGTGATCTTGGCACGCAGGAGACCAGACCCCGCCAGCGCTCCGGGTGGGTTCGGGGCCAGGAACTCCAGGGACAGCTCTAGGCTTGCCCGTCCCCCCAAGCAGGGGAGGGGGGCAGCGCATGGCCCAGGCCAGGCTTCAGAACTTGGAGATGAGCCAAGCCTGGAGGAAGGTGGCGGCTGCAGCTCACCTCTGGCCTATTTCTCCAATCCTAACAACCTCTTCTCGCAGGGGAGAGGGGCGCGGCTACCCCACGGGCCCGGCTGTCCGGTGGAGTCGCTTTGGTGAGGCAGAGGCTCCCTGGGCCCTCGCCCTCCGCTCATACAGGCTCAGCTGCTCCAAACCCGAGCTCCCCTCCTGCCTCCTGCGCATGTGAGCGGCGCATTAGCCCGGGTGATGCCAAGGCTGCGGTTTTAACCAGTGCGAAGTGCCGCCTGCACCTGCTCTCATCCCTTGGCAGGTGGCCCCCAGGCCAAGGTGTGGAGCCCTGCCAGCCTTGCCCAGGCTGCTCCTACTTAGAACTGGGAAGAGGCCAGAGTCCGGGTACCACACTGTCCCTCGGCCGCTTCTGCTCCCTGCCTCCACTCGGGCATTAGCACCCCCTCCATCTTACCGGCCTTATCACACAGAGGTGGCCAAGTGTTGAGGACTTTGGCCTCCCTCTGAGGGGCCCCAGACTGCTTTCTCTTGCTGGCCCTGCTGCCTCCTCGGGTCAAGCGCTCCTGCCAGCACACCGCTTCCAGGGGTCCCTTCCTGAGCTATTTCTTGCTGTTGCTGCCAGGAACAACACAGCAGCCCGGCAGGGCCCGGAGCGGCTGGATGTTGTGCTCGGTTCCACATGACGGATGAAGGTGGGTAAAGTGCCTGGGGCTTGGGACCATCTTTTTCATGCTGTGAACCTTCTGCTGGTCCCTGCCTGGCTGAGGTGGGCAGCATCCGATGGTCAGACAGGACGACCGTGGCAACACGAGACCGTCCGCCCCCCACTCCTGGCGTGGCCGGACTGCTGACGCACTCGCGCACTCACACATGCGCATACTGGCTCACGTTGTGGGGCACGCTGTCCGGGTGGGCTGACAGGTGTACCACCTACTCACAGTGATGCTATAGGCTTCTGTCCCCAGGCCCGACCTGGGAGCCCGAGGCGGGCTCCCTCCCCTTCCCCTGCAGTCCCTCAGCTCTCCCAGGGTCCCCCCCTCCCCACCTCATTCGGAGGAGCCCCTGGCCTGGGCCTCTCCACAGTCACAGGGGCCCTGTGCGGTCAAAGGTTTTGATCCCTGCTTACAGGTAGGGAAACTGAGGCCCAGAGAAGCAAAGACTCGCCTAGGCACACCATAACGGAAAAGTGGGACCCAGTCTGCTGCGGGGAATGGTGATCTTACAAGGACCCAAGCCCAGGGAACCTTCTGTGGAAGTCTCCAGGGGCTCGTGGCCCTGTGAACTAGAGTGGCCAAGTTGTTTATTCCTTCCCGCGTGTGGTGTCCCCCGAGCGCCAGCTGTGTACCAGGCGTGGCTCTAAGTGCTGAGAGGACAGAGCTGAAGGTGGCCAAGTGCCAGTCCGGGGAGGGGGAGGGGGTCACTCAGCTCAGTAGGGAAGGGGAGCAGCCAAGACATAAATGCAAGAAGTGCCACCTGCTCTGGGATGAAGGAAACTGATGGCTCGGTGGGGCTGTGACAGGGCCCAGGGCTAGAGCGGGGGGGTGGGGCAGTGGCGGGGGGGCCAGGCAGGAAGGGCTCTGGGCGTCCCCCGGAGGGGGCGGCACTGGGGAACACCTCCCAGGGTCCCCTCCTCTCAAGAGACACCAGGTGGGGCTGGGATGGACGAGGAAGCCCTGGCAGGAGCCAGGCTGGGGATCCCTGAGGCCCGGGCCCTGGGCGGTCCCTCAGCAGCGGCAGGAAGTCACTCGGCCCCACATGAAAGAGGACCAGCTGCCGCTGGGGGCCTGGGGGCCGTGGGACGAAATGAATGCGGCACCAGCAGCTCCTGCTGGGCCCAGCTGCCTCAGTAGGTGGTGGCACCAGGCCAGGGACACAGGCAGGTTGAGTGGAGCCCAGCCCATGGGCAGGGGAAAGGGCACCTAGGAGGCAGCTGTGTGAAGCACCAGCTCTGCCTGGCAGAGCCTCCACTCCCCCCGCCCCGCACCCCCTCCTGGCTTCCCTGGGCCACCAGAACCCCACCCTAGGCCTGGACACTGACCCCCCCCCCCAATCCCTCACCCCAGTGTCAGCATCCAACCTCTCCAACTGTCCTAACAGCAAATCCTGGCCTGGCCACTTCTGAGCTGTGTGACCTTCGGCAAATTATTAACCTCTCTGTGCCTCCGTTTTCTCCCTTGTAAAAGGGACTGTACCAGCTGCTCCTTCATAGGGTCGTGGTACGGATTCACAGAGGATGAGGAGCACAGCACCTGTCAAGAAGATGCTCCCCACGTGCTGCCACGGATGGTACCCCTTCCATCCAAAACAGCCTCTGCGGCAGACACCCGGCCAGGGGCACTGCTCCTCTGACTCCGGGGTAATTGCAGGGACCCCAGCCCTCTAGGGTGCCCGCTGCGTCCAGGACAGCCCAGATCCTGCGACGGTGCCTTTATGCATCACTCTGCTAGGCCCGGGGTCCTGGACGCAGGGCTGAGCAGGGCTGACCGGGAACGTCTGCAGAGCCCCTCTTCCCCCTCCCCTCAGAATGGCCCCGGGCTCGGGTCAGCGTCCCACGGTGGCCACGAGATGGCAGCAGCGCGACACGCACCGGGCCCGCAGGGGCCAGCGAGCACGCGGTCCACCACCGCCCAGGGGGCCACCCTCTCCCCGGCTGACGCGGGCACCGGCCCTCTCTGCCCTCGCACAGGGGTCCTGGGCCCCCAGTCCAAACCCCGCAAACTCCCTTGCCCTCTGCCTCCCATCCCCCGCACGCTGACAGGTGTGGGGCTGGGAGCTCCGGTCGGAAGGACCCTCTGTGTGTCTGGACAAGGGACCTCAGCCCTTTTATTCCCTCCGACTCACCACCGGGTTAGGGGGAGAATTCGAGGAGACAAGCGGGGGCGGGGGCAGCAAATCAGAGCCCCGTCCCCTCGTCCCCTCGGAGCCCCCAGAAGCTGCCAGCGTCTCCTACAAAGCAGATGGCGCGCTCATCCACACGGGGCGCTGCGCCCTGGCTTCCCCGAGGACGAGGACGTGGCATGCAGATCTGTGTGTACCTGGTTCCGCCCGTGCAAGCAGGAGAGCTCGCGTTCACACCAGCCGCTCCAACCACAATCGACGGCGCGGGACCGCTCCCGGTGTTCCCTATCTATTGCCCCCTTCGGCAGAGCGGGGACCTGCCCCCCACCCCCTCCCACCCCGTTACCCTTCAGGGAGGGACCACCTCCCGCAGCCCCCACTGCCCTGCCGGCAGATGTCCTCCTCTCCTTGCTTGGGTGGCCACATCATCCCCGGATGGAACACCAGAGCCCCCGCTCAGACCCTGGTCCTCACCCTGCGCAGGCTCCAGCACCCCACTCTGGCCCCGCCCTCCCCGCACCCACAGCCCCCCCCATCCCCTGGCAGCAGCCCACCCCCACCTCCAGGCTGTCTCCCACCTCGCTCGGCCCGTCTCTGTCTCATGGCTTCACCCCCACTGTTGAGGACAGGAGCAGAAGAATGGAAGAGGTTTGAGTCTAAGAAGGACGATCAGAGGAAGCCTCTCTGAAGTGGCATCCACATCCACTGTCCGCATGGACCATCCGAACTTTTGTGTAGTTCCAAACTACCCCAGCTTACCTCCTGCCTCGGAAAACGGCACAAAAGCCCTGGGTCGGTGTGTGTAAGGCCACCACGACAGAGCATCACAGATTGAGGGGCTTAAACAACACAAAGGTGGTGGCTCTCGGTTCTGGGGGCTGGAGGTCAAGGGCCAGTAGGGATGTTTCTTCTGAGGCCTCTCTCGGGCCTGCAGGTGCTGTCTTCTCCCTGTGTTCTCACGTGGTCCCTGTGTGTGACTGTGTCCCAACCTCCAGTCAGATTGGATCAGGGCCCACCGTTAATGACCTCGTTTAACCTTAATCCCCTCTTTAAAGGCCCTACCTCCAAATACACATTCTGAGGTCCTGGGGGTTGGGACCTAGACATTAAATCAGGGGGAGGGCACACTCAGCTCAAGATGGTCAGCTATACTGATGCCCTCAGGGCCCTCTGGCCAGGCCCACCTGCTCTTCTTACCCACATAGACTCTGCAGAAGGGTGACCACATGTAACACCCACCTCCACGCCCCTGCCCCTCCCCTGGGAAGGGCTGTGAGGGTGGCTTATCGGTCCATCCTTGGGCCTTGAGAGCCAAGGGCAGACCAGAGTGGGGAGAGTAAAGGAAAGGCCACAGGTGCCCAGAGCCTGAGCTATGGGCCATCCTGGTCCCCATGCCACCCATTACGTTTTAGAGCAGACCCAAGGCAGCGAGTTTGCAGGGTTCCCTTACGCCCACCCTGGGGCAGGACCACACTTGGGGAAGCAACCTCATGGGGCCCCATCCTCTCTTCTCACCTCTGACTCAGGACTGTGGCCTCTCCCTCCCTGCCCCTGTCCTAGGCCAGTGCACATGCCTCATTCCAGCACTGTCCAGGCTGGTTCCACACCAAGGCTGCACCTCTGGACTTGGTTGACACAGGGGAGACGTCAACACCTACCCCGGCCCCAAATCCCACTGTGATTCCACAGACAGGGAAACAGAGGCCCAGGGGAGGGAGGGGGCCTGCCTCACCACTGGGCTGCTTCCCACCAGTGCAAGGTCGCTGGAGGCAGCCTCGTTCCAGCCTGGCCTGGGGCTCCTGGGGCCTTCCCCCAACCCAGGACCCATCAGGGTGGGGAGCCACCTGCTGCGTGGGAGGCAGGGGTGGCCGTGAATTACAAGGCCCTGGGCGGTCCCCCTCGATAGCATGGCATGCTGGGTGCCTGCTGGGGAGCTTGGCCCACTGTCTCAGAGGCAGGAAGGAAATGAAACCCAAGCTGGGAACACCCTTGCACCCAACCCCCAGCCGCACCCCAAGCTAGTCCCCGGAAAGGGGAAGCAGATGGTCCACAGCAGAGGAGGGCCAGGGAGCTGTTGATGTCATTCCCTGCCCCTAGAATACACCTGGGGTAGGAGGACCCTACCACCCCCCTCCCCGCCCCGCCCTCTGCTGCTCCTGCGATGGAAAGAAAAGGAATCCCCATTTTATGGAGGAGAAAAGTAAGGTTCAGGAGGGTCAGCTGACCAGTCCAAGGTCACGCAGCTAGGAAGTGGACAGGCCTTACTGAGTGCTCTTTCCTGGGGAGAAAGGGTCTTTGTGGGGACAGAGGTGAGGTGCGGTTTATTCTGGCGCTGGAGATATGCCTGGGGCTGCTTCGGAGCCAGAAAAGTCACCTTGTGTGAGTACGTGTGTGTGCGCACCTGCATGTGTGGCCCTTAGCTGGTGGGCTGGAGGTGCCATTTATTCTACAGAAGCTTCCTGGCCACCTGCAGGGAGGGGGCTACTGCCTGGAGGGGGACTAGAGCCCAGGTCTCCCACTGGAACCTGCCCAGCAGGAAGCAGGGAATGGAGGGTTCTGGAAATCCCTGTGCAGAAACACCTACCTCCCTGGCACCCTGCACCTGCTCCCGGCTCCCCCAGGATATTACACTAACCGGTCCAGCAGCTTGAAAACCTCTCACCAAAGACCCTGGATGTGGACGGGTTTTTTTTTTGTCTATTTCGGTTCGTTGTCTACACAGCATTTTGCGAAGCATTGAGTAATTGACATTTTTCCCTGTACGCATCATCAGCGGATGCTGTGTCCAGCGTGGCACAGCGGACAGCCTTGTCCCTGCCCCCAGCTGCACACCTGTTCGTCCAGCCCCCTGGGCCCACCCACTGCTTGGGTCAGAACCCCAACCCACACCGGCAGGAGCTCAGGACGGCCGTGCTTACTGTGCCCAGGGCGCCACCATGGCTGCCACAGGCCCTGGCCTCACTCTTCATCGCGCACCACGGGTCGTGACCACCCCGGCGTCTGCACTGGTCCCACCACTCTGCAAACCCAGCTCGAGGGTGGGCTCCTTGACTCCCAGATGAGCTACGGGTTCTCTCCCATTCGTCCTGCGCATCTCGGCACTTGGGGATCTTGGCTTTCAGACTCCAGCTTCCAACACGAAGCCCCTTATCCCCCCTCCCTCACCCCTCCCCAGTTACTCTCCCACCAGCAGATCCACCCATTGCCCACCAGCTGAGAGTCAAGAGCAGACAGCATTGGGCTTCCTCCCATGTTGCAGCAGAGCCAGAGGGCCAGGAGAGGGGGGTGGAGACCCCTAGGCTGAGAACACGCGGGCCTTCCAGCCCCACCTCTAACTGTCCTTAAGCCCTCCCTGCCGTCCATTCACCACTGGTCCAGGCGCCGTCCAGACATCCCTCCATCCAGTACAGATGCAGATTCAGCCATCCCTTCTTCCATCCCCCTTCCATCCAGAACCTGCATAGACACCTGGCCCACAGAGGACAAGGCCCCACCAGAGAGGGACGTCACACAGCAAGAGCCACTGTGGGTGGCACCAGGTGACAAGAGACCTCTCTGTCTCCCTCTGCCTGGCCACAGCCCACCAGAGAAGAAAGAGACCAGAGGACAGAGCAAAGGGGGGCAAAGGAGCAGGCACGCACCACCCCCAGGTCCCTCCAGCAAGGCCCTAAAGTGCTGAGGGGCAGGGAGGAAGTGGGTATCCAATCAGAGGACAATGAATTTCAGACTGGACTTCGTCATGTGTGACAGTGACAAGAACGTTTGCAAAACTGCCAGAGGTGTCACAAAGGCTGTGGATGGGGGGCTGGGCATGGTTGACGACAGTGGTTGGAGAAAATGAACCCGTGTCACTTTCAGGTTTGTGAATGGTGACTTTGGATCTGCAAGCTCGGGGAGAATGGAACCCGTCTGCAGTGAGAGGGAGGGAATCCTATGGAAGCCACCAGGAAGGGGGAAGCCCTGGGTGATCAAGCAAGCGTGCAGGGAAGATCCAGGCAGGGGAGGACACGGGGTATCCCCAAAAGTTTTGGAAGAACAGACCTATGGCACTTGCCACGTTAAAGCGTGAGCCCTGATGTCACCCTGGTGACCTCAGGATCTTTAGCAGATCGTCTGCTCACAAGCATTTGCAAGAGTAGGATTTTGTAGAAATGGAGAAGGGGTGAAGTTCCACTTTTGAGTCAGCACAGGACCAGGAGACTCACTCAGGAAGAAGCCAGAGCAGTGGGGGCAGGGCAAGTGTCGAAAACATGAGCATCCAGGATCTCAGAAATCTCTGGAGGACTTCGGACTTCTACTGGGTGTGAAGCTGGGGGGTTAAAGCATCAACCCTGCCCTCACTGCAATGTCTCCCTCACACGCAGCCAGAGTAACTTTCAAAAGGCGAATCTGACTGGGTTTTACAACACCGCCATGCCGAACCCCAACACACACACACCTAAACCTTTCACCTGCTCTCAGGTTAAAGACACACTTCCTGGCCTGGCCTCCAAGGCCCTGGGGGTCTGCATCCTGCCACACTCCAGATCTGTGCACTGCACACACACACACACACACACACACACACACACAGGTTGTCTTTCACACCTCGAAAGTTTCACGCCCTGACCACAGGGCCCTTGCACATGCTGTTCCTTCTAGAACTGCCCACACCCCAGTTAACTAACTCACCCTTCAGGGCTCCACCCCAGACCTCCTCACAATGTCCTTCCTCTAACTCGGAACTCACCTCCGTGAACGCACTGGCAAAGAGGAATGGAATAACCGCTAGATGGCTTAGAGTCCACACCTTAGACCAATCCTGATTCATGCCCTGCCACTGGGCCCGCCTCCCCTGAGTATGTCTTCATTTGAATCCTTACCAACTTGGGAGATTGTCATCAAGGGGGAACATGGATGGCTGTTGAGTAGACAACTGACATTATCCACCAGATTACCATGCACTCCATACTCTCCTACTACTTAACAGAGGTGGAGGGGGCTGTTAGACATTTCTGGAAGGTGAGGCATGAGCAGGAGCATGAATGCACTTGCCACGTCTGGGGGCTGGACCCAGACTGGCCTGACAAGACTGGGGGATGTGTGAGTGATCGTGGAGCCTCACTACTGGCTTGTTTTTAATGCAGGTAAACTGCAGGTCAAATCATATCCCCTGGAACACACACACACACACACACACACACACACACCTGCACAGCAGAACTTCTCACCTCGTTTAGCAACAGGTAAGGCTTTTTGTCTCACCCTCCAACAAAAGCCTGGTAAAGACTAGGGCACAGTCGTAGACTAGTGGTGCCATCCAGCTCATTAAATCCAGTTTTTGCTTGCATGCCTCCAGTGATGGGACACTCACCACCTCCCACGGGCGCCCATTTCACCAACGCCGACCCATCAATTAAGCCATAAAATCTAGTCGGCATATTGGTTAATGTGTACAGAGTCTCAGTTTGGGATGATGGAAAACGTACTGGAGGTGGGCAGTGGTGAGAGTTACATAACATCGTGAATGTCCTAAATGCCACTGGACTGTATGCTTAAAAATGGTTAACATGAGAAATTTCATCTTGTGTGTATTTTACCACAATGCAAAAAAAGAAAAGAAAAAAAAAAAAAGCACCGCCTCTGGGGTTCACAACTTACAAGCGTGACTTCGACTACTTTTCAAGTGACCTTTAAAAAGGTCACTTAAAAAAATCGAGCTGGCTGTTAAGGCAAACGGACACACCACACCCTCTTTGATCCTGATTTCCCTTCATTCAGTCTTGTGCCCCCAGCCCAGAAGTCTGGGCTCGGTATTTCCAGCGTCCAACCTGCCTCTGTCTGCACAGGGGCTGCAGTGGCTGGGACCCTTGCCCTGCTCCGTGCTAGGCTCTGAGGACCTGTCGAGGAGCAAGTCACTGCCTCTGTCTTCCCAGACACAAGGAACAAGCAGATCTCTCTCTTCTTTTCTCAACTTTTTTTTAACGTGCGTTTAGTTTTGAGAGACAGAGACAGACAAAGCGCGAGCGGGGGAGGGGCGGAGAGAGAGGGAGACACAGAATCCGAAGCAGGCTCCAGGCTCCCAGCTGTCAGCCCAGAATTCCTGACGCAGGGCTTGAACCCATAAACTGTGAGATCATGACCTGAGCCGAAGTTGGACACCTAACCGACTGAGCCATCCAGGCGCTCCAGGTCTCTCCTTTGTTTTTCTAGTTGAAACGGGACTCCCAGACCAGCCACTAAGCTCCCGAGGGACTGGTCCATGATGATCCATCCCTGAAGACTTCACTCCGGTGGGATGATGACAGCAGCACAGAAGACACTGGTCCCTGAGCGCTGGGCACACACGTTTGTGGGGAGCTGCCCGTGGCCCCCTGGGAATGCTGGGTGACACACGGCAGCTTGGGGGTGTTCCAAAAAACAGGAGGCAGGAATTACCATCTTCGAAACCCCCTCCCGGAGCAGCCCCACCCCAACCCCCAGGAATCACAGACCAGTCAAACCATCAGGGAAGTAGACACAGAGCAGGAGGGAACTGAAAACCCAGATGTCTCGCACTCCGACTGGCAGCCGGAGGGCCATGTCAAGTCCTGTAGTGATTTTTTTTTAATTGGGTTATTGCCAGAATTTGAAAAAGAATGTGAAATTTCTCATTTCTCTTATTAAAAAAAGAAATAAAAGACGACGTCTCGCATGGCAAGAGCTGGCTGGAGCTGAGTTCCAACTGCCCCCTACATGGGGCATGTGGGCCCCCAACTGGCCACAGTCTTCACCCCACTGGCCCATCAAGCCCCTGGAGGCCTCTGACACATCCCTTGTCACAGAGGAGTGGATGACGCCCGGAGGCTGAGCGGCTTTCCCAGTTAGTAACTCATGTGGGACCAAAAAGACCTAGAATCTCAGGCGGGCCACCCAGCACCCACTCCAACCCTCCAAAGGACCTCTGAGATGGCTCCGTCCTGGGCAGCAAAGTGGACTCACCTCCATGGGGGAGGGGACGGTGGCTCTCTAGGAAACCCGAGGAGCCGGCCAGGGACCAGGCCCATCCCGCTCAGCCGCAGACATGCCCCACTCCAGGGGACACAGACAGTGAGCCACTGTCTTCGTCCCTCGCCACCCTCCTATCTCCCCCGGTCCCCATCTCTCCTCATCAGCTCTGTGGGTAGGTCCAGGAAACCTGAACGAGTGGTTAGCAGTGGCCAGGCGGGTGAGTTGAAAGGCCTTCAGGGCGAACGTGGGGAGGAGGTGGGCTAGAGGGAGGGTGCGGAGAGAGGAAGGGGAGCCGGGCAGCCCTCTGATGGGGAGGAAGCTGGGAAAAGAGCAGCCGAGGTTGAGCGGCAGCAGGTGGGTGGGCTCGGTAATGCTGAGATGATCACCAAGCCCCTTCCTCAGCTGGACCTACGAAGCATGGTTTCTTGTTTTTTCTCTCCCAGGGGCAGGGAGATGTAAGTGACCTGTACGTTGGCATGAGTAGAAGGTGCACAGCAGTGATTTCATATACACAGATATTGCGAGATGGTCACCACAGTCATTCGAGTTAACACCCATCACCTCACTCGGTCATCCATTTCTCCCCCTCGTGATGAGGACTTCTCTTCGCAACTTTCAAAGGTACAATATGGTTTTGCGAACGCTCGTCACTGTGCTGGACCCGACGTCCCCAGCAAAGGGTTGTGTTTTGTGCACACGCATGTCCCCGGCGGGCTGGCAGGGGGAGGCACTTAGGGACCCAGGGGGGTGGAGTAGCCACCATTTGAACAGTGCCTGTTGCCAGCCAGAGGCAAAGAGCTGCGGAGGGTCTCGCACTGGCTACGGGATGCTCAGGCCTGAAATCTGTACCCCCGCCAAGGGAGGCAGGAAGGGCAACCCCACCCTTTACCAGGGACACATGGAGAAGGGCCTCCTACACAGGGGCTCTGGGGAAAGAGGTTGCTTCTCAGACACCGTTCACAGGGGCCACGACGTGGACAGTGCCCCTGGAGTTGTGCAGCCCAGAGTCCTGTGGCCCGCGGAGGATCCTGAGCCACTCAGTCTCCAGGCCATGTCCTTCCCCCCGGTGGGGGGCTAGCTCAAGTTCAAGCTGCGGCCTGCCCACTCTGATCTGCCTCTACCTCATTCCCGCTCACTCACCGCAGGGACTGGGGAAGCATGCGAGTGACAGGGCCAGGCCACTTTCATTTGTCGGTAATCGTAATTATAACGTATCTATGATAATTATTACTTTGTATTCAGCAACTACAACAAGCCAGGCACGGTGGATAATTTCATGTCACATAAGCCTAGGAGGTAGGTCCTATTACTACTCCCATTTTACAGATAAGAAAACTGAGGCCCAGAGACATTAAAAGATTGAGTCAGGTCACACAGCTTATTACTAGTGAGATTCAAAGCTGTGTCTTTGTGTTTAACCACCAGGCTTTATAAGGAAAAATAGCATTATTTATATTAACAGATCCCATTTTCCTTCGTTTAATGAGCATCCCCTTCTTGACACAAAGGCACTTTTCCTGTCCTCTGCAGTCACAGCCTTGGTAAAGGCAAAGTAAAAATCTGGTATCGAAATGCATCCAAGGCAGAGAGCCTCTCCTCTGCTGTCCTGCCCATCACTCCTTTGCGGTATATTCAACAAACTTCTATCTCCTTTAAGAAAAAAAAAAAAAAAGATGGGGTGCCTGCCTGGCTCTGTCATTAGAGCATGTGACTCTTGATCTCAGGGTCATGAGTTCAAGACCCATGTTGGGTGTGAACCTACTTAAAATAAAAAATTAAAAAAAAAAAAAAGGAGACTTCTGGTTGGCTCAGTGGGCTAAGCATCTGGCTCTTGACTTTGGCTCAGGTCATGATTTCAAGGTTCATGGGTTCAAGCCCCACATCAGGCTGTGCGCTGGCCGCTGGCAGTGCAGGGCCTGCTTGATATTCTCTCTCTCTCCCTCTCTCTCTGCCCCTCCCCCACTCGTGTGCTCTGTCTCTGTCTCAAAATAAATAAATAAACTTTAAAAAATAATAATAAATAAATAAATAAATAAATAAATAAATAAAATTTTTAAAAAAGACAAAGAAATGCATCTAAACTCTGCCACCAACTAACTGGGTTTCCGTTTCCTTGGTTCCCCCTTATGAGGAGACGTAACAGATCCATACAGCATTCTGGCCAAAAATGTTTAACCAGAATCTAAACACGAGAAAAAAGACAAATCCAGAACATGGGACGTTTTCAAGGCAACTGACCTGTCTCTTGCAAACAATTCTTCAAAAGTCAATGTCGTGAGGGACGCCTGGGTGGCTCAGTCGGTTGAGCGTCCGACTGTGGCTTGGGTCATGATCTCATGGTTTACGTGAGTTCAAGCCCCACGTCAGGCTCTGTGCTGACAGGGTGGAGCTTCAGATTCTGGGTCTCCCTCTCTCTGTCCTTCCCTTGCTCATGCTCTCTCTCTCTCTCTCTCTCTCTCTCAAAAATAAATAAACATTAATTTTTTTTAATGTTTATTTATTTTTGAGACAGAGAGAGAGAGAGACAGAGCATGAACAGGGGAGGGTCAGAGAGAGGGAGACCCAGAATCTGAAACAGGTTCCAGGCTCTGAGCTGTCAGCACAGAGCCCAACATGGGGCTCGAACTCACAGACTGCGAGATCATGACCGAGCTGAAGTTGGCCACTCAACGGACTGAGCCACCCAAGCGCCCCAAAAATAAATAAACATTAAACAAAAAAATAAAAATAAAAGAGGGGCACCTGGGTGGCTCAGTTGGTTAAGCGTCCGACTTTGGCTCAGGTCATGATCTCACGGTTCGCAGGTTCGAGCCCCTCGTCGGGATCTGTGCTGACAGCTCGGAGCCTGGAGCCTGCTTTGGATTCTGTGTCTCCCTCTCTCTGCCCCTCCCCGGCTCATGCTCTGTCTCTGTCTCAAAAATAAATAAAAACATTAAAAAAAATGTTTTTTAATAATAATAAAATCTTTTTAAAAAGGGAGGGAAGGGGTGAAGAGAGAGAAGAGAGAGGAAAGAGAAGTTGAATGAGCCTATTTCAGGGCCCATTTCCGTCTTGAGTCGAGGGCCCTGCGTCAGTCTGTTAGCAACAGCATGACCCAGCACCACAGACTGGGCGGCTTAAATTTTCCCATAGTTCTAAAGGTCGAAATGTCAGCAGATTTGCTTTCTTCCAAGGCCTCTCCTTGGCTTGCCAACAGCCTTCTCCTTCTGTTTTTTTTTTTTTTTAAGTTTATTTATTTATCTTGAGAGAGAGAGACTGCAAGTGGGGAAGGGGCAAACGGAGAAAGGGAGAGAGAAAGAATCCCAAGCAGGCTCCACACCTTCAGCGCAGAGCCCAACGTGGGGCTCAAACTCACAAATCGCGAGATCATGGCCTGAGTCGAAGTCGGACACTTAACCGCCTGAGCCACCCAGGCGCCCCAGACAATAGTTTTCTTGTGTCCTCACAGGTCTTCCCTCTGTGCATGTTCCAGACGTCGTCTTTCTTTCCAGGACACCGGTTACACTGGAGTGGGGGCCCATTCTAAGAACACGGTTCTAACTCCATCACCTCTGTAAAGCCTCATCTCCAAACGCAGTCACATTTTAAGGTACCAGAGGTTAGGGCTTCCACAGATGAATTTGAGGAGGGACACAATTCTGCCCATAACAGATCCTAAGACTACTTGGAGCTTCACCCCAAACTCCACAGGGGCACAAAGAGGCCTTTTCAGGAAATCACGTTTGTGCCCCCCCCCCCGCCGAGCACCGAGGCTGAGCTCCTGGCAGGTTGTTGGGGGGGGAGGGGGCTGCTGCAGGCACCTGCCAGGAAAGAAAGAGAGAGAGAGAGAGAGAGCTCACGAGCTCTTCCTTCACCTTTGACACCACCAAGCTTCTCATCCATTCCTGCCCCTTTCCCCACCCCCCTCCTCCACCCCTCCCCACCCCATGCACACACAACACAACACATACACCCAACGGCCCGGCCAGTAGTTCAGGGTCAAAGTCAAGCCAAGTGACCCGCGATAAGGCTCCTCCCTACTCTGGGTGCAATGTAATAGGCCTCTTCCTGGATTCCCAGCATCCTTTCTTTGTCCCTTAGGGGGCGGGTCCCCAGACCCCTCAGTGTCCTCACTCCCAGTCAAACAGCACACCATCTTGCAGAACTCTGGAGCCGTCCTTCCTCCTGGCCGGCACTCACAGACTGAAGCAAACCGCCCCCAACCCCATCCCCAATGGCAAAAGTCATATCTACTGTAGTAACAGGACAAATAAAGTTATAAAAAGTAAAGGTTTACTTTCACCTGCAATTAGGTAAAAGACTCCAAAAGCCTTAAAAAAAAAAAAAAGATTTTATTTTTAAATAATCTCTACACCCAACGTGGGGCTCGAACTTACAACCCCAAGAAATCACAGCGCCCCTGACTGAGCCAGCCAGGTGCCCCAAGACTCTCAAAGTTTTAAAAAGAGGTCTATGGGTGGCCCAGTAAGTCTGCTCTTGGGTTTCCATCTAAACCCATAATCAAAAATGGAGGAAATAGGTTGCCTAAAGGTGCCCCTTTTGCTGTTATCTGCAATGATTTGTAACCCAGTGTGTGCTTCCATGGTACCCCCCAAGTTCTTGAATTACGCGGGGACACCCTGTCCTTCAATTTTCAAGTGCAAAGCTCCCAGCCCCACCCACCCGGCCAGCAGGGCGCCTCTTGGGGGAGCTCACAGCCCCGGGGCCACCCCTTGCTCTCCTTGTCTGCTGGGAACACCTCTTCCACCTCTTCCGTGGGGGCCTATTCCTTCATTCCCACAAAGAACCCCATCCGAGCCCTTGTGAATGGCAGATCTGGACTGAGGGTCTGCAGTGGAGAAGAACTACAGGGCACACAGCACGGCAGCTACATAAAAGTTTAGCATTAGCCACCTCCGTCCATAAACCCAGTGGCCATTTCTCACCCCTGGCAACTTCTTTCTTTTTTTTTTTAATGTTTTATTTTAGTTTTGAGAGAGAGAGAGAGAGTGCACACGTGCACGTGCCCGCAAGAGCAGAGGAGGGACACAGAGAGAGAGGGAGACAGAGGATCCAAAACAGGCTCCACACTGTCAGCACAGAGCCTGATGCAGGGCTTGAACCCATGAACCGTGAGCTGAAGTCAGATGTTTAACCGACTGAACCACCTGGACGACCCAGCCCCAGTAATTTCTTATTGATCACTTTCTCATCCTAGACCCCAGCTTATCCACAAGGATGCATTTTGACTTTCGTGGGCTGGAGGCACCTCTGTCTTTGAGGATGCTCTCTCTAAAAATAATAATAATAAAATAAATAAAAATTGCATTTTAGGACTGCAATAGTATAAAGATGAATATACTCCAGGCTGGCCTCATTATTCTATATTTCTTATGACTTTATTCTTTGTTTTGTTCTGATTTTAAAAGAAATTAAAACATTTCTGTGTGCCTCTGGAGTCTGGAGAGCCCTAGGTAACCCTAAGAGAGAAAGAAGTCAGCTTACCTGTTTTCCAGCATCTGCTGAAGGCCTTGGTCTATAGACAAAGTCTCTCACCACCTACCTTTTCTCCTCCTTTCTTTTACCTTCCTTCCAGATCTTGGGGGGCAGGGAGAAGCATGTAACATTTCTGCAAAAATAAAAAAGACAATTCTTGGGGTGCCTGGGTGGCTCCGTCGGTTGAGCATCTGACTTCAGCTCAGGTCATGATCTCATGGTTCGTGAGTTCGAGCCCCGCATCAGGAGCTCTGCTGTCATCGCAGATCCTGCTTTGGACCCTCTGTCTCCCTCTCTCTCTGCCCCTCCCCTGATTCATACATGCGCTCTCTCTCTCAAAAATAAACAAACATTTAAAAAATAAAAATAAATAAATGACAATTCTTGAATATGAAAAATGCCCTTCCCCTGGTATGTGAAAGCCACTGAGATTGTTGTAAATATTCCTTATCGTTCTTTTTTGATAGGAAAAAAATACATAGGAAGCAACCCAAAGGTTTAGCAGTAGGACCGAGGCATTCAGGATATTATGTGTTGAATGAGTGAACATGTCCCCTGAATGGATTTTTGTGAGCCCTTTGAAATGATGCTTAAAAAGGCCTCGTAGTAATTTGGGAAGACGGTTAGGTTAATTAAGCAAAAGGAAGGCAAAAGTACAATATAGACGTTATGATTACAACCATATAGAATTTACAAAGAAAAAGGCTAGAAAGAAAAACAGCTATTTCATAAGCTGTGTTCCTGTCATCAACATTCCTTACATAGAATCATCCTGTGTATACACTCCTTCGTGAGCATAAGAGTTTCAGCACTGTTTTTAATCCTAAGAAATACACTGCGGGGTTAACAATGGTTGTCTGCAGGCTGGGGGATTGCAGACTTAAATGGATTACAGTAGCCATGCAGGATTTTCTAACTAGTGGATCAAAACGGAATATTTAAAAAAATGTATTTAAAGGGAGCCTGGGTGGCTCACGCCTCAAGAGTCCGTTAAGCATCCGACTCTTGATTTTGGCTCATTATCTCACAGTTCTTGTCTCACAGTTCGTGAGATCGAGCCCCACACTGGGCCCTGCGCTGACAATGCAGAGCCTGCTTGGGATTCTCTCTCTCACTCAAAATAAATCGACTTACAAAAAATAAAAACAAAAAATGCATTTAAAAGTCAACAGTGACAGAGCCATGGAACGTCATAAGTGAAGGGAGTTCATCTCTCCCCCTCAATTTGAAGATGGGGAAACGGAGGCCCCAGAGGCACCCAAGTGTTTGCTAACTTGGACAGAAGGGAGTCTTGGGATCATACCAAAGACCCTCCCAGGCCGCCACAGCAGTCCCCACGCTGCCCACGATGCTGTGAGTGGCGGAACCACCCGCTCAAATGTCACTTGCTAAGGTTGCCACCGTGTCTGCCGCAGATGCCCCGCAGGCTGGCAGGGGAGGCTGCTGGAACCCCGGAAGGCCAGGGGGCAGGGGGCGGGGCGCAGAGGGCGGGGCGCGGAGGGGCGGAGCGCGGAGGAAAGCCCGCAGAGGACCGCCCCCTGAGCAATCCTTTTGCCCAGCGCCCGGCTGCTCTTTCCTGCTGAGTCACGCCCGGCCTGCTTTCCGCTGAGTCACGGTCCCGAGGTCTGTTTTCGCTGAGTCACGGTTCCAGCTGCTTCCCGCCTCTCTCCCTTGGGGCTAGGTCCGGGCAGCCACACCCCGGGGCCGGCAAGTCGTACTGCCTGCCGCGTCCGCAACCCCGGCGGAGCCAGCGTCCCGTCCCCTGCCCCCGGGTCCTCGCCAGCCTCCCCAGCCTTGCTTTAGGGACCCGGCCTTCTCAGCCGCCTCTGAGGACCAGGCGCTCTGCAGACCTAACAGCCCAGCAGGGTGGGCATGTGAGCCCACGTGGAGGAGGAGATCTACTCAAAAGGGGGGCAGGGGGGAGGGCCAGGCGCAAAACAGCCCCTTAGTTTCCCCAGACGACAAGGTCATTGTCATGAGCACGCTATGAACGAGCACGCCCCAGTTGTGTCTTTAAAGCAAGGTTAGCGTAATTATAAGGCAGGTTCAGGATTCTACACTAACACTTCAGACGTGATTAGCCTGGCTTCTTACACGGCACACGTAGCGAACATAAGTCACACTATAAGCAAGATAAGAGAGTGGGTAGGAAGTTAATGAGCCAAAGGAGAAGTCAGTCTGTGGGGCAAAGTTGAGATAAGACCTTGGTCCCGCTCTGGGCCCTTACTGCTTATTATATCGAAGCCGTGAAGGATCTCGGCGGTGTTCGAGATCAATCCGGCAGAGCCGTCCCACAGCTGCCTTTTTTTAAGTGGTCAGACACAGAGGGGTCAGTGTCTGAAGAGTCTTGCCAGTGTGCTGCAAAAATCTTCCCATTTTAGAGGGATTTACTCAGGCTTGGGCCCCTGAAGACCCACTCTGCTCTCTGCCTGTTATCACTGTGCTCTCTGCCTGTTATCAGTTCTGGGGCCTTAACTGCCAGACAGCTCCTGGCTGCAGTGCTCTTAACTGCTTTAGTCATTGCTGGACGGGCCCCCCTGCTTGACACGAGTGATTCCCGTCTTGTCCTCTACAGTCATGAAACACTGGGGACAGCAAAGCAGCGGGACAGCTAAACGCGTGCAGGATCCGGTTTGCAACCCAGACTGTGGGGAGAACAGTTGGGGGGGGGGGTGCAATTGACCCCGATGCCGGCTTTATATAATGTATTTGTGTTGAAGTGAGAGTCCCTGATATTTACGATGTTACTGTGGTTACAAGAGACTGTACTCTGGTATAATACATGCTAAAGGATTTGGGGCAAAGGGGAATGATGTCTGCAACTTACTCTCAAATAAGCCAGAAATATACATATTTACATATATGTAAAATATATATTAAACATGCAAATATTTGATATACCCATATTAAATATGTACGTATATGTAAAAATGTAAAAAAGTGTGTGTATGCATATATAATCGAGAGAGCATGAATGACAAGACAAATGTGACCCAAGTATTAACAACTGGTGAATCCAGGTGAGGAATTCTGTGTACTATTCTTGCAACTTTTCTGGGCATTTGAGATTATCTCACGGAAGTTTACTTATTGAGAAGAAAATAAAGATGAGGAACCTGAGGTTCTGAACTCCCAAATGAGAGCAAGATTGGGTCAGATCTTAGTGACCCCCCCACCGTACTCAGAACCATCTAGAAATTTCTAGGTAGGAAAAAAGCTCTGGCAGAATCCTGAAAGGGGAACTGGATGCCATTCTCCGAGTAAACAGAACAAGGAATGCTTAGTGAGCCAGGGCTTCCTCTTCCACAGGCCCCATTCTGAGCTTCTTACATATGTTAAGCTGATTTAATCCTTACCACATCCCCTGGAGCTGATGCTGTTATTACTTATCATTTTGTCATATGAGGAAATAAAGTTTAGAGGATTAAAAGTGCGCACGTGGGGTAAGTCACGGATACCGGATTTGATGCAATCTTTTTGTGTAGAGTTCATTGCTTTAACCCGTCTACACTACCTACAAGTGCCTTGATCGTGTTGAGCCAGGTTGAACCAGGTCTCGGAGACATGGGCGGGCTCCGTATTGGCCAGACTGTCCTCGCGGCCCGAGCTCTCCAGAGACCCGACTGCTGCCTGGTCTGGTCACAGGTCTTGAGTCACTGGATCTGGGGAAACGGAAGCTGGACGGTTCTTGACAAAGATGTTGCTCTTTCTACATGTATCCTTCACTGCCCCAGGCCCGGGGGGCTCCAGACAGCTGATTCTTGTCGAACTTGAGCGTGCTTTAAGGTGGAAAGGGAGCAAAATTTGCCACCCCAAAACATGCCACTTTGGCACATAGATTATTTTGAGTTGAAGTTACTTAAGAAACAGCCAGTGCAAGGATGCTCTGAATATCCTCTGTCCCTCTGAAAGTGGGAAATAAATCTCCCATGTGAAAGGTACCCTCCCTGTACCAGGAGGGTAGAAGGCATCCTTATCGCCGGAGACAGGGAATCCAAGGCTGAGAAGGCTGCAAAAACAACCCTTCTTATTTCCTCGCTGATTTACTACCCGAAACCCAAACTGCTTTGGCTTGTCAGTGCTTCACAAATTTATCTTTTCTTTGTCTGAAAGGTATGAAAGCTGCCCGGTGTGGTCACTTCCTTGAGTCCGTATTTTTATAGGCTCTCTTGTGTACAAAATTAAATTTCTTTTTCTCCTGTTACTCTCTCTTACGTCCATTTAAGTATTAGCTTAGCCTGAAAACCTAGAAGGGAAGCAGGGGAAGGTTTTTCTCCCCTGCAAGAGAGAGATCCGCCTGGCCTGGAGTCCCGGGTGAGCTGTGTGACTGTAGGAGGGGAGTTTAACCCTGTGAAGCCTCATTTGCTAAATATGTAGGACTGCCTGCCTTGGGCTGGGCTCTGAGCCTAGGAAAGTGAATCCCCTGCGGTCCTTGCTGCCTTCGTGGAGCGCAGAGTTGGGGTGGGGACAGCTGGGGCGTGGGAAGCTCGGTGAGGAGCCTTGTAAGGTTAGGGGTACAAATTCAAGAAAGCCTGGGCTGGGTCTGCTTGTTTTCCAACTTTTTAAAATTATTATTGACATGTAATTGACACAAGCCCTACATATTTAAAGTCTATCATTTGATGAGTTTTAACCTAAGTGAAGCCGTGCAGCTGTGTCCACAATGGAGATCACGAATGTATTCACCACTCCCCAGAGTTGCCTCATGGCCCTTTGTAATCCCCCTTCCAGCTAGGTAAGCACAGTATGATGAGATTAGTATGCGTTTTCCAAAATCTTATAAGATCCTATATTCATTTTATATATAATTTTATATAAATGTAATTAGCAAGAATTCTTTTTTTTTTTTTTAATCTGGCTTCTGTTACTCCGAATTATAATTTTGACGTTCATTTGTGTTGTTGCGTGGTACAAGTCCTCTTTATTGCTGGCTATCCAGTGTATGTTTATACCACAGTTGTTTCTTCATTCACCTGTTGACAGACATATGGGTTGTTTCCAGTTTGGGACTATTACCAATAAAATCACCGTGGGGGCACCTGGGTGGATTAGTCGGTTAAGCGTCTGGTTCTTGATTTTGGCTCAGGTCATGAGCTCTCGGTTCATGGGATTGGGCCCGTGTGGGGCTCCTTGCTGGGGATTCTCTCTCTCTCCCTCTGCCCCCTTCCACCTTCAAAATAAATAAATACACTTTTAAAAAAGCCACTGTGGGGGCGCCTGGGTGGCTCAGTCGGTTAAGCGTCCGGCTTCAGCTCAGGTCGTGGTCTCATGGTCCGTGAGTTCGAGCCCCGCATCGGGCTCTGTGCTGACAGCTCGGAGCCTGGAGCCTGCTTCAGATTCTGTGTCTCCCTCTCTTTGCCCCTCCTCAGTTCACGCTTTGTCTGTCTCTGTCTCTCAAAAATAAACATTAAAACATTAAATTAAAAAAAAAAAAAGAAATTGCCAGCTCTTTTTGAAAGTGGCTGCACAGTAGGAGAGGTGATTTCTTCTACCCTCCTAGGTTCTCTATCTGGGGCCCTAGAAATTGAAACAAAGACAAATTAACAAGAAACAGTTTGTTAACACGTGTGGCACTCATGCACGTGGGAGAAACAGTGAGGAGTAACTTCAGGGGTTCAGGAACTGAAGTTAAAAATGCATCTCAACAGAGAACAATGCAGTTGACCCTTGAATAACGCAGGGGTTAGGCTCGGGGACACCCCCACAGTTGAAAATCCGTGATAACTTTTGACTTCCCCCAAAGCTTAAGGTTAACAGCCCACTGTCGACCCAGAAGCCTTACTGGTAACACAATGAACACATGTTTTGTATGCTGTATATATTATACGCTGTAGTCTCACAACAAAGTAAGCTAGAGAAAAGAAAAGGTTATTAAGAAAACGATAAGGAAGGGGCACGTGGCTGGCTCAGTCGTAGAGCTTGTGACTCTTGATCTCAGGGTTGTAAGTTCGAGCCCCACGCTGGCTATAGAGATAACTTCAAAATAAAATCTTACAAAAAAGCATAAGGAGAGGAAAATACATTTACAGTGCTGTCCTGTATTTATCGAAAACAATATCCTTGTATAAGTGGACCTGTGTCATTCCAACCCGTGCTGTTCAAGAGTCAACTGTACGGTGTGTTTGTGGAGAAGTGATAAGACAAAGGAAAGGGGTTGAGGTTTTAAAGGGCAGCAAGCAGTGGGTGGGTAAAGTCTTGGGGGAAATTTAGGGCAGATAACACTTGATATTGAGACTTACCATCTTAACTCTTCTTGTTGGTTCCTCTGGGTGCCATCTCTGAGCTGGTAAGAGTCTGGATTTATCTCAGGTGACCAAGAGTTGAAACCTGCCGGGGTGCCTGGGTGGCTCAGTCAGTTAAGTGACTGACTTTGGCTCAGGTCATGATCTCACACTCTGTGAGTTCGAGCCCTGCGTTGGGCTCTGTGCTGACAGCTCAGAGCCTTGAGCCTGCTTTGGATTCTGTGTCCCCCTCTCTCTCTGCCCCTCCCCCACTCATGCTCTGTCTTTCTCTGTCTCAAAAATAAATAAAAAAATTTAAAAAGAAAGAGTTGAAGCCTGCTTTTAGGCAGAAGGTAGATAGCTTTTTTTTTTTTTTTTTTTTTTTGCGCGTTTGCTGTTTCTCAATTGTCTTTAGCTCAAGAGAACCCTTATGCAAAGTGGCATATTTTGGGATGGAATATTCTGTATCATTTTAAGATCCCCACCCACCCCCTACAGAAAGTGAAAGTTCTACTCGCTCTACATTTTCAACAGTGAGGATAGTCAGTCTTTTTATTTTTAGCCATTCAAAGAGGTGTGTACGGTTATCTCCTTGTGATTCTAATTTAAATTTCCCTGACTATATATAGACTTGAACATCTTTCCATGCACTTAGCATCCATATATCTCTTTTTTTTAATTTATTTTTTTATTTTTTTTTATTTTTGGGACAGAGAGAGACAGAGCATGAACGGGGGAGGGGCAGAGAGAGAGGGAGACACAGAATCGGAAACAGGCTCCAGGCTCTGAGCCGTCAGCCCAGAGCCTGACGCGGGGCTCGAACTCACGGACCGCGAGATCGTGACCTGGCTGAAGTCGGACGCTTAACCGACTGCGCCACCCAGGCGCCCCCATATATCTCTTTTGATGATGTCCAAACTTCTTATCCACTCTTAAAATTAACTTATTTGGCTTTTTTTTTTTTTTAAATAATCTCCACACCCAACGTGGGGCTTCAACTCACAACCCCAAACTTAATTGCCTTCATATTATTGAATCATACAAGCTCTTTACATATTCTAGGGACATGTCCTTTGTTGAATATGTTTGTGAATATTTTCTCCTAGTCTCTAGATTGCCTCTTATTTTTTGTGTCATTTGAAGAGCCAAAGTTGTTCATTTTGATAAAGTCCCACTGGTTAATACTTTTCCTTTTATATTTTGTGCGTTTTGTGTTGTATTTTTTTTTTTTAATGTTCATCATTGTTGGGGCACCCGGGTGGCTCAGTCGGTTGGGCGTCTGACTTCGGCTCAGGTCATGATCTCGTGGTTCGTGGGTTCGAGTCCCACATCCGGCTCTGTGCTGACAGCTCGGAGCCTGGAGCCTGCTTCGGATTCTGTGTTTCCCTCTCTCTCTCTCTCTCTGTCCCTCCCCCGCTTGTGCTCTGCCTCTCTCTCTCTCAAAAACAAATAAACATTAAAAAAAAATTTTTTTTAATAAAAATAAATGTTCATCATAGTTTCTTCTTGCCTTTTTAATGCATTGTATTTGAGAGATCTGCCAAATCTAAGGTCACTAAGATTTTCCTTTATGATTTACTCTATATATTTTTTACAGGTTTCACTCTTCCTTCGAGGTCTATAATCTGCTTCTGGGCTGAGTCTTGGAAAATGTATAGCTTGGCAAAGGCGTGAGAGAGGCAGACATGTCTTCTAGGCTGGAGGGACCACCCTGAGCAAAGGGCCAGGGGGATGTGTGCCTGGATAGTTGGGAGGGGTAAGTATTTCTGAGACCGGCATGCGTGGTGTGACGGGGCAGGTGGGGTGAGGCTCTCCTGCTGGAGAGGTGGCCACCGCCAAGGGCGGAAGGCCAGGTGTGCCAGAAGAAGGAGATTGCACGGTATCCCAAGGGCAGGGGGAGCTAGAGAAGGGTGTTGACCAGAGAGGAGTGATGTGGCCACCACAGCTACCTTATCTGCAAAATCCGGGGCAGGAGGAGTGGAGGAGATAAGGCATGGAAAGGTGTTCCATTGGTGCGTTGGCCAGCTTCTCTTACCTTCTTTGGCTACCCAGCCCTCTCAGAAGGCTCGTGATAAGCACCCTGAATTAACTGTTAACATTTCCTGGTGACTATTTGTCCCACTGCTTTGGGGACCTTTTTGTTACTTAAAAAAAACTTTTTTTAATGTTTATTTATTTTTGAGAAAGAGAGACAGAGCATGAGTGGGGTAAGTAGGGCAGAGAGAGGGAGACACAGAATCCGAAGCAGGCTCCAGGCTCCGAGCTGTCAGCACAGAGCCCGACGCGGGGCTCGAACCCACGAACCTCGAGATCATGACCTGAGCCGAAGTTGGACACTTAACCCACTGAGCCACCCAGGCACCTCTTTTATTACTTTTATAAAACAAAATTCAACGGAGTGCATTTAAAGATCAAATTGACTTTATTCAGTGATTCACGAGTCGAGCAGCATCCCATATCTGGCAAATACAAGGGAGCTCTTTAGGGTTTTTATGGGCAGAAGTTGGGGTGTGGAGGGCAGTGAGAGTGGATTATTTCAGGCAAGGTCACCTTCCTTTAGGGGAAGGGTGGCAAGGATCTCTCGGGCTGACAACCTCACTCGTCTGGCCAAGGCAACTCCAGACTGGGTACCGGTAACATTCCCGGAAGAGGCAGAAACTACAATGAGGTTAGATGTTGGTCTGGGTTTGCTGCCGTGTGGCTTAGCTCAAGTGACTCCATTTTGCGGCCTGTGCTGTCTTTTTTCTTTAATGTTGGGAGTGTTCATCTCTCGTCTGTGACACTTGTGACAGTTTCTCCCAGTATGTCGGGGGTTTTGGCCTTGAGAACCGCGTCACTGGAAACCCAGAAAGCTTTAGTGTTTTGTGGTCTAGTCTGAGGATGTTTTTATGGTTTGGGCTTGTCTGCCTCGCTGAGAAAGGCTGTGCTCCATTTAGGCAGCGCCTGGCCCTCGGCTCCCCCTTCTCCCCGTCCCCCCCACCCCTGCTGGGTCAAGGGCATATCCTCTTGGGTGGTCAGGACTACCCCCCACCCCCAGCCTTGTTAACCTGGGATGCCCCCTGCCTGTGGAGAGACCCAGGCAGGTCTCCTGATTCTCCTTGAACCAACATCCAGCAGGGGCGAGCCTCCCTGCAATTCCCCAGCCTCGGCTGGGGGCCTCACCTCTGTTTTTCACATTTAGAGCCTTGGGAGACCGCTGGGCCTCCCCTGCAGTCCAAACCACTTCTGTTTTCCAAGCAGGCGGCGGAGGGTGGTGCCCCGGGAGTGCTGAGTCGAGATTTCCACATTCCCCTCCAGCAGCTGCGTTTCTGCTGAGTCACGGTTGGGAGGGGGGACTCGGAGACAAAGGGAAGGCAGATTTTGCTGAGTCACCGGCTGCTTCCTCAGCCTCCCTCTGAGCGGTCTGGGTGAAAGGACAGCTTTCACAGCAGGCAGGAGGAAGTGAAGCTTCCAGAAAGGAGCAGAAGCCTCCAATCGATCTCCAGTCTTTGCACGTTGTTTGCAAAGCCCGGTCCCAGACATCTCAAGGGTGATTCGTCCAAGACTCAACTGCTCAGCACGTTCCTACCCGCCCCCCCCCCTCCCCCCCCCCCCCCCCCCCCGCCCGCCCGGGCGCCCCGGCCCCCCCGCCCACTCCCACCACGCCCGGGC